>NC_073401.1:17016018-17316018 GCF_028641065.1 Leucoraja erinaceus
AGGGATAGACAGAGTTGATGTGGACAAGCTTTTCCCTTTGAGAATAGGGAAGATTCAAACAAAGGGACATGACTTCAGAATTAAGGGACAGAAGTTTAAGGGTAACATGAGGGGGAACTTCTTTACTTAGAGAGTGGTAGTGGTGTGGAATGAGCTTCCAGTGGAAGTGGTGGAGGCAGGTTCGTTGGTATCATTTAAAAATAAATTGGATAGGCATATGGATGAGAAGGGAATGGAGGGTTATGGTATGAGTGCAGGCAGGTGGGACTAAGGGAAAATAATTGTTCGGCACGGACTTGTAGGGCCGAGATGGCCTGTTTCCGTGCTGTAATTGTTATATGGTTATATGGTTATAAGAGAATCGATAGGAATAGAGCAGACTGACTCTTGCATTAGACCTGGTTTGGCAACTCGAACAGCGGAGGCTACAGAGAGTGGTAGTCACTGCCCGGTTCAATACAGGTACTGACCTCCCCACCATCGAAGGGGTCTACATGAGGTGTTACCTCAAAAATGCAGCCAATATCATCAAAGACCCACACCACCCTGGCCACGCTCTCATCTCGCTGCTATCATCAGGACGGAAGCACAGGAGCCTGAAAAAACATTCTTTATTGCAAAAATACAGAAAAATATATGCACATAACAAAATCTATGCAAAACCTCATCCATTCTCAGTGTCTATACTTTCAATAGCGACCAACTTCTCTGAGTAACAAATTGGAAGGTGAGGCAGAGATTTGCCTTGGCCAGTTTGAGTCATCGCTTGGTGAAGATGTTGAGAGTCAGTGGGCCCCACGGAAGGAAGAGCAGCGGGCGTGAGAGCATGGTTGCACGTCTACCCAAAGAATGACTCACGTCCCAGTCATGGCACCTTTGGAAAACCTGAGTCCGTGAATACATCATTCCACCGGAAAGTCCAAGTATCAAATAAACATTGGGGGCACAAGGAACTGCAGATGCTGGCATCTTGAGCAAAACTCAAAGTGCCGGATGAACTCAGCAGGCCAGGCAGCATCTGCGGAAGGAATGGGCGGACAATATTTCAGGTTGGGACCCTTCTACAGACTCAAATACACATCACTTGATCTGCTATTTATGAATAGTTGCAAAATCACAACTAGTAGTGCTGTGGGATCTTTGAATTAAGACTAAATAAAATTTAAGAAAGGATATAGTTAAAATGTAAACCATGCATGTGCAGTTGTTTCTGTTAACTGGAATTAAGATCTTTTAAGCGTGGCACAGTGGTGCAACAATAGTTGCTGTCTTAACAGCGCCAGAGACCTAGGTTCGATCCTGACTACGGATGCTGTCTGTATGGAGTTTGTACGCCTTGCAGGTTTATAGATTAATTGGCTTCAGTAAATTGCCCCTAATGTGCATTATGGGAAACTGAGACAACATAGAAGTAGGGAATGGGTGATTGTTGGTCGGCACGGTCTCAGTGGGCCGAAGGGCCTGTTTCCACGCTGTGTCTCTAGACTAAGCCTTTGGAATTATCCAAGAAGATGCTGCAGAACTGAGGCAACAAATAATGCCTCTTCTTCAAAGTAGTTTGGCTGTGCAATAATCGTTCATGCGATCAGTCACCTGTTGATTCTTTAAAAAAGCCACACAGAAAGATGAGCCAAAACGCAACTGCGTGGCCATTAGTTTGGCGGCAACAAATGAAGGTGAGCGATTGTTTATGGGATTGGTCTGGGGGAAATTGGGAGTGGCTGTGGATATAGCATTGGAAGAACAGGAGCAATGGAGCTCAGACTGGGGAATTACAGAGCAATTACAGAGCAAACTAACTGAGTGGCTGCACAACCACGAAGACTGCGGGCTGGTTACTGTAGGGGAATGAGGACATCAGTGGGATTAGGACATCTTCAAACACACCTGCAGAGACCAACTATGGTCATCCAATGATACTTTATTGTCACATGTACCTGGATACAGTGAAATTCGTTGTTTTGTACATACAATCCATAAAATACACAACGAGTCGCCACAAAGTTACAAGTTCACAAGTTGTAGGAGTAGAATTTGTCCATTCAGCCCATCGAGTCTTCTCCGCCATTCAATCATGGCCCAATCTCTGCCTCCTCACACAAAGTACTCATTAGAGTTGATCCCTCCATAGAGTTGATCCCTCATTTTGGTCCCTCCCCTCCCCCTCCCCCACTCGCCGGGTCCCTCTTTGTTCTAGGAGGCCTGGCCCGACCCTCTCTCTCTGCGGCCCCTCTTCCACCCGACCTCCTCTCCTCTCCTCTCCTCTCCGCGGCCTTCCTCGGCCGGCAGAAGGGTCCGCTCTTGCCCGGCGCTGCGGCATTCGCCAGGAGCTTCCCTAAATGTTAAGAGACCACCGCAAAAAAGGGATGGAAGAAATGCCCAGGCACATTTAGTGGAACAGAAACTTGTTGAACTGCACCGATAACCTGGTGCCATTATTAAGTGCTTCCTTTATGAACATTAGAGAAACTTAATAAAATGTGCAACTTGAACCTGACCCAGGAAGGTGGAAGCCGAGACACATGTTGTCTGGAGAATCTATGGGAGGAGATTCCTTCTGGGAACCTCTTTGCCTCCCGACCCAAGATCCTTGAACTGTGTTGAGTTATAGTCCGGATGACACCAGCAACGTGACGGATGAAACCCACATAGAATGATTATCTCGGCAGCTAGAAGCTGCAAAGGGCTCTCTTGATGGGCTGGAGACCTGTTTGTGCAGTCCGCCATCCCTTGTGAAAGTGGCCACTCTTCAGCTAAAGCAATAGGCGAGTGTAATGTGAGGCTGGTTAGAGTGAAATGTTTCCACAACTGTCTTAGGGTGATCTTTGTGCAGAAATGAACAGTGATATCAGGGAATGCACAGCTGGAGTCCCAATATAATCATAGAGTGATACAGCGTGGAAACAGGCCCTTCGGCCCAACTTTCCCACACCAGCCAACATGTCCCAGCTGCACTAGTCCCACCAGCCCACATTTGGACCCCATCTCTCCAAACCTGTCCTATCCATGTACCTGTGTAACTGTTTCTTAAATGTTGGTATTGTCCCTGCCTCAACTACCTCCTCTGGCAGCTTGTTCCATACACCCACCACCCTGGGTAAAATTGAAATTGGATCACCTGGCATTGAAAAGACAGTCCTAAAATCCACTTTCTTATTTTAGTTTAGTTTACTTTAATTTAGAGATACAGCACGGAAACCGGCCCTTCAGCCACTGAGTCCACAACGACCAGTGATCCCCACACACTAACACTACCCTACACACACTAGGGATCATTTTCATACCAAGACAAGTAACCTACACACCTGTATATATTTGGAGTGTGGGAGGAAACCAAAGATCTTGGAGAAAACCCATCTGGTCATGGGGAGAACATACAAACTCTGTACAGACAAGCACCCATAGTCAGGATCGAACCTGGGTCTCTGGTGTTGCAGTAGCTCTACCAATACGCCACCGTACCGTTCTGTGCTGCAAAGAAGAGGAAGATTGGTCCTCACTGGACACGTCACCTATCCATGTTCTCCAGAGATGCTGCCCAACATGCTGACTTTACTATCTAAATGGTGTTAAGTTGGGAAAAGGGGAAGTACAACAGGATCTGGGGGTCCTTGTTCATCAGTCAATGAAAGTAAGCATGCAGGTACAGCAGGCAGTGAAGAAAGCAAATGGCATGTTGGCCTTTATAACAAGAGGAGTTGAGTATATGAGCAAAGAGGTCTTTCTGTATAGTTGTGAGACCACACCTGGAGTATTGTGTGCAGTTTTGGTCCCCTAATTTGAGGAAGGACATTCTTGCTATTGAGGAAGTGCAGTGTTGGTTTACAAGGCTAATTCCCGGGATGGCGGGACTGTCATAAGCTGAGAGAATGGAGCAGCTGAGCTTGTATCCTCTGGAGTTTAGAAGGATGAGAGGATCTTGTTGGAACATATAAGATTATTAAGGGTTTGGACATGCTAGAGGCAGGAAACATGTTCCCGATGTTGGGGGAGTCCAGAACCAGGGGGCCACAGTTTAAGAATAAGGGGTAAGCCATTTAGAACGGAGATGAGGAAACACTTTTTTTCACAGAGAGTTGTGAGTCTGTGGAATTTTCTGCCTTTGAGGGCAGTGGAGGCCGGTTCTCTGGATAGTTTCAAGAGAGAGCTAGATAAGGCTCTTAAAAATAGCGGAGTCAGGGGATATGGGGAGAAGGCAGGAACGGGGTACTGATTAGGGATGATCAGCCATGATCACATTGAATGGCGCTGGCTCGAAGGGCTGAATGGCCAACTCCTGCACCTATTGTCTATTGTCTATTGTTACTCTAGCACTTTCCCAATCAGGTTAAAGTCTCCTTCAGTCTTCCAGAGCCCAAAGAGGGCTTACCAAATCCAAATGCAGAGTAAATAGAGGCAAAACTGAGGTGGTAAGAGATGTGCAAGGAGGTCCATTGCTTAGTTGGGTTTGAGAAAGGTTGAACTGATGGTTTGGGCACCAACTCTAGAGGGCAGTAGTGCACCAATTGTCAACAGAATGGTGGCGATCAGATTCAAGCCTTCACTGCCAGGACTTTGTTCAGATTTAGAAGATGGTCCTGAGAAATAACACAACTTCACACAGCAACTTCCACAAGCCCAACATGGTCCAAAGTGCATTTCAGCTACATGAACCTAAATTAGGGATGACTCAATGGAGCAGTGGGCAGAGCTGCTGCCTTGCAGCGCCAGAGACATAGAAACATAGAAACATAGAAACATAGAAATTAGGTGCAGGAGTAGGCCATTCGGCCCTTCGAGCCTGCACCGCCATTCAATATGATCATGGCTGATCATCCAACTCAGTATCCCGTACCTGCCTTCTCTCCATACCCTCTGATCCCCTTGGCCACAACTCCCTCTTAAATATCGCCAATGAACTGGCCTCAACTGCCCTCCGTGGCAGAGAGTTCCACAGATTCACCACTCTCTGTGTGGAACAAGTTCTCCTCATCTCGTTTTTGAATGTTTTCCCCCTTTATCCTTAAGCTGTGACCCCTTTCCCTGGACTTCCCCAACATCGGGAACAATCTTCCTGCATCTAGCCTGTCCAACCCCTTAAGAATTTTGTAAGTTTCTATAAGATCCCCTCTCAATCTCCTAAATTCTAGAGAGTATAAACCAAGTCTATCCAGTCTTTCTTCATAAGACAGTCCTGACATCCCAGGAAATCAGTCTGGTGAACCTTCTCTGTCACACATCTATGGCAAGAAGGTCTTTCCTCACATTAGGAGCCCAACGCCATACGCAATACTCCAGGTGTGTTCTCACCAAGACCCTGTACAACTGCTGTAGAACCTCCCTGCTCCTATACTCAAATCCCTGGTTCAATCCTGACCTCAGATGTTGTTTCTTTTTGTGGAGTTTGCACATTCTCCCGGTGACCCCGTCGGCTTCCTCTGGGTGCTCCAGTTTCTTCCCACATCCCAAAGACGTGTGGGTTTGTAGGCTAATTGACTTATTTATATTGCCACTAGTGTGTAGGGAGTGGATGAGAAAATGAGATAACATAGAATTGGTGTGAAGGGGTGATCGATGGCTAGCATAGACTAGGTGGGCCGAAGGTCCTGTTTCCATGCTGTATCTCTAAACTAAACTATTTTGAACTGCACTCAGTATGGTAATTCTGGGCAATGTGATGGTTGTTAGATTCAGTGGGCTGAAGGGTCTGTTTCTATGCTATATCTTTAAAAAAAGACTTAAACTAAAGCACAATCTAAGAGACTGAAGCGAAGTAATGCAGATGGTGGAAATCTGAAATAAACACCACAAAAGACATTTGGACAAGTATATGAACAGGAAAGAGATATGGACAAAACATAGGCAAATGGGACTAGCTTAGTTGGGGCAAGTTGGTCGGCAGAGATGAGTTGGGCCGAAGGGTCTGTTTCCATGACTCTAAGAGCCAGAAACACAAATAATGAGCAAATGATTCAAGCCAATAACGTTTCATCGGAACCTGTCTTCATCCAGTACAGTTTATATAGTTGTCCAAAACCAATCCTGACTTTGTTTGTCAGCTAATTTGCTGATTGCCCCAGGTTCCTTATGTGAATGCCTTATCATTCATCAGAGATACACAAAAAAAATGCTGGAGTAACTCAGTGAGAAAGGCAACATCTCTGGGGAGAAGGAATGGGTGACACTTCAGGTCGAGACCCTTCTTCAGACTCAGCAACAGGGGAGAGTGAGACACAGAGATATGAAAGGGCAATCTGTGAAAAGAAGATATCAAAGGGGACGCTGTTCAATGAAAATGTTGAATAGATCATTGTTAACTGAGGGGAAGGTGACAACGAGGCATCTAATCACTAACATTCAATCAGAAGAACAGTGAAAGTAGTTAGGAGAACCAGGGTGGAGGAGGAATAGAGTCATAGAGTGATCCAGTGTGGAAACAGGCCCTTCGGCCTAACTTGCCCACACCGGCCAACATGTCCCAGCTACACTTGTCCCTGCTGCCTGCGCTTGGTCCATATCCCTCCAAACCTGTCCTATCCATGTATCTATCTAACTGTTTCTTAAACGTTGGGATAGTCTCAGCCTCAACTACCTCACCTGGCAGCTTATTCCATACACCCATCACTCTTTGTGTGAAAATGATGGAGAGAGGGGGAAAGCAAGGGTTACTGGAAGTTAGAGAAGTCAATATTCATGCGACTGTGTTGCAACTGCTCGAACGAAAAATATGAGGTGCTGTTCCTCCGATTCATCAGGTTGCTATGAAAGTTTGCTGTGGGAGAATAACTTCTTCATGCTCCTTAAGATGCTTGTTTTGGAGTCTTTACTTACAGCTGGCTTTTCAACAAATTAATGTGCAATATTCAACAAATTCAGCTTCTCAATAAATTCCATACTACCTCCTGTAAGGAGGAAGCAAAACCAAAATTCATGAGTAAGCCTGAGAAAAAACGTGTTGTTTTTTTGTTAGTATCCAAACAAAAGTGTTCACCAGCACAGGTAGAGTTGCTGTTTTACAGCGCCAGAGAAACGATTTAATCCTGACTACAGGCACTATCCGTACGGAGTTTATACCTTCTCCCTGTGACCGTGTGGGTTTTCTCCGGATGCTCCGGTTTCCTCCCACACCCTGAAGACGTTACAGGTTTGTTTGTAGGTTAATTGGCTTTGGTAAAATAAGTCGTAAATTGTCCCTTTTGTGTAGGATGGCGTTAGTGTACGGGGATCGCTGATCGGCACGGACTCGGTGGGTATCGCTAAACTAAACTAAACACAGCACTGAAGGCAGTCTGAGTTTGTTTTCGTAATTGGCTAAAAGGCTCTGATCTCTTTAGTGCTCCAAGACTCCTGGAACTTGCTTCAGTAAAGTGATTAACTTGTGCCCTAAACAGATGGTGCATTGCACAGACCTTCGCTTAAATGTGTTATATTATTTAAATTAAACTATGCCTCTGTTTCAGTCAGACCACTTTTGGCTTGTCTCAAAGAGTATCAGGGAAAGTATACGCCGTACAGTCTTGTCACCGATCCAACTCCATAAATCACGGGCAGAGTCTCACACACACCTCCTCCCCAATACTCCGTCTGTTTCTGGACCACCGAGTTCACTTAGCAACTGGCAAATAAAGCCCTCAGTGCCTTGGTGGGCACACATGGCCTAGGAAGGAGTTTCAACTAGTTTGGCAAAACATACACATTTCAGCTTCCAACCTGATCGGCTGCATTCAGTGCTTCCGTTGTGGCTTCCTTTACATTGGCGAGACCAAGCGTAGACTGGGCAATCGTTTCGCGAAATACTCACGCTCAATCCAACTTGGCCTACACATTTTAACTCCCCTTCCCATTACCATACTGACCTCCTGGCCTGGGCATCTTCCACTGTCGGTGAGGCCCAATGCAAATTGCAGCAACAGCATCCCATATTTCGCTTGGGCAGCTCCCAAACCAATGTATGAATATTTCTCTCATTTCAAGTAACTCCTGCATTCCTTGTCATCCTTGTATCCCTCTACACCTTCCCCAGCCAACATGTGCATCTTTGGAATCCTTTCTTGCTTTGAAAGGGCTTTGGGTCCAACCTGTTATATAAATGCATCATCCTGGGCTCCACCTTTCCTGATGTCATCTGCTGCCAACCTGATTTGTTCTGGCCTTTTCCTGCCATCACATCAACCCCCCTCCCCCCCACCTCCCACCTCTAACGTTCAAGGCCCTTCAGCTCACAAAGTCCGTGCCAACCAGCGATCACCCCAGACACTAACCCACACACACTGGGGACAATTTTGCAACTAACCAAAACCAATTAACCTGCAAACATGTGCATCTTTGGAATCCTTTCTTGCTTTGAAAGGGCTTTGGGTCCAACCTGTTATATAAAAAGCAAATCAGCCATTCCTGGCACTGTACACATGTAAAACCCTTTGGAATGGTTGCTACAAGTGTTGAGAGTCATTGCCACCAGCTAACTGATGTATTAAAGGTGCCAAAACTACAGATTATGTGGTCTCTATGTCTCAGTTGATTTGCAGTGACGGCATCTCCTTCACACAGATGGGGACATTTGCAACACCAGACCTATTCATTCCCCCAACACATTCACAATTAGCAGGCGTTATTTTAACTGAGTATCTCAGGAAGACAGCTGCACGGATTGGCAGAATCCTCTCTCTCAAATGCCCTGTTAATTTACCTCCAAGTGGCCATATTTGTTCCAACAAGCCTCAACCAGATGCAACTGCCTCCACATTTCCCTTTTGACAGTCGATATTGAATTATACTGTCTATACAGAGAATTGTGGATGCAATCCAGACCACCACACAAACCATCCTCCCATTGATTCCATCTTCACTGAAGAAGGGTCTCGACACGAAATGTCACCCTTTCTTTCTCTCCAGAGGTGCTGCCTGTCCCGCTGAGTTACTCCAGCATTTTGTGTCAATCATCTACGCTTCACGCCACCTTGGCAAGGCCACCAGCATAATCAAGGACGTAATCACTCCCCGGTCACTCCCTCTTCTCCCCTCTGTCATGGGATGGGGGTTGTATCTAATGAGAAAAGATTAATGTCTGAAGAAGAGTCTGGACCTGAAATGTCACCTATTCATGGTCTCTAGAGATGCTGCCTAACCTGTTGAGTTACTCCAGCATTTTGGGAAAAGATTAAACTTTCCTTTAAGTTTAGAATAACGAAAGGTGATCTTATTGAAAAATACACGATTATTTAGGGCTAGATTGGTTAGATGCCAACTTAATTGCATCTACCTGCACGTGATCCATATCCCTCCATTCCTGCGCTTCTAAAGGTTTAAATGCCACGGCTGTGTCTGACTGCACTTCCAGCACCACCCCTGGCAGTGGGTTCTAGGCTCCCACCACCCTCTGTAAAAGGCATGACCCGAACATCTCCTTTAAACTTTGCCCCTCTCATCCCACATCACATGGGATCTGCCAATGCCAACTGGGTGTTGGTGGCACATTAGTGATGGAGGTTGCAGCCACATCTGTAGTGGTATTGTATGATGGGCAGTGAGTCCATGCCACCAGTAGATCTGTCCTGATTCTCAGCAGATCCAAGGAACATCTTCTATATGCAAAACCTTGTGGGAATGTGTTATGCAATCTGACCATCTTAGAGATTGTATTAAGGTTGTGTATATCGTTTAGTCTAGTTTAAGTCTAGTAACGGTACAAGGTACAGTGAGAAGCTTTTGTTGCTTGCTAACCAGTCAGCTGAAAGACTATACACAATTTCAATTGAGCTGTCCACAGTGTACAGATACATGATGAAGGGAAGAACATTTAGTGCAAGATAAAGTCCAGTAAAGTATGATTAAAGGTAGTCCAAGTGTCTCCAATGAGGTAGATAGTCGCTCAGGACCGCTCTCTTGCTGATGAGAAGTGAGAATTGCCTGATGACAGCTGGGAAAAACTGTCCCTGAGTCTGGAGGTGTGCGTTTTCACACTTCTATACCTCTTGCCTGATGAGAAACGGGAGAAGAGGGGGTTACCGGGATGAGATTTGATTATGCTGTTGGCCTTGCCGAGGCACCGTGAAGTGCAGATAAAGTCAACGGAAGGGAGGTTGGTTTGCGCGATGATCTGGGCTGCGTCCATAATTCCCCACAATTTCTTGCGGTCTTGGGCAATTAGCTTATCGGTCTAGATAATAAACTAGATATGGGATATGAGAGATAGGAGTCTGCCAAGGAGGACAGGAATTATTGACTATGACTCGGGGTTCAAGGCAACAGGGCATATGACAAGTGAAGTTCTGCAAGTCAGCATATGTGATCTGTAGGGCAAAAACATGACGAGCAGCCAGCACTTGCCATCACTTGGGTTCAACCTCAGACAGTGACCAGAATGGGGACAAAATTAGTGGCATAATTACTTTTTAAAAGGTCTTGAAATCAACATTTACAACCTTTCCAATCTGGAAATTAAATCCTGTCCAATTTCAAGTTTCATTCCACGCTTGATAATTTTATGCTCATATCCTGTAAATTTGTGCTAACTGCCCAGGTTACATCAAAACTGTCTCTATGATGTAAAATTACTTGTATGATACCTGATTGAGCACAGGGCTTGCAGTCAACAGGAGATGGTTTGGAGATAACCAATTAGCCCTACTTATCTCAAAGCACAAAGTGTTATGCCTCTGTCCCACTTAGGAAACCTGAACAGAAACCTCTGGAGACTTTGCGCCCCACCCAAGGTTTCAGTGCGGTTCCCGGAGGTTGCAGGTAGTGGAAGCAGGTAGGGAGACTGACAAAAACCTCCGGGAACCGCATGGAAACCTTGGGTGGGGCACAAAGCCTCCAGAGGTTTCCGTTCAGGTTTCCTAAGTGGGACAGGGGCATTAGGGGGAACTCAGTGGGTTGGGCAGCATCTGCAGCTTGAATGGAGAAATTACCTCTCGGGTCAGAACCCATCTTCAGAATCCTGCTTGGATTGCAGGCAAAATAAAATGTTTATGTGACAAGAATAAAGCAACATCAAATGTCAATTGTCGTTGCTAATAGTGACTACAAAACCAGTGGATTGATCCATCAGGCTCACTAAGAAAAGAAAATGGGAAATGTGGGCCCTCAGGAGATTTGGTCCCCAACTCTGTCACTAGGTGGGAAACGACTGGGGTTTGCAGAAACATCTTGGACCTCGCAGTTTGAATGGCCATGTTCCAACATGATCCGTACAATGATTGACACCAAGTGCTGGAGTAACTCAACGGGTCAGACAGAATCTCTGGAGGAAACGGTATCGGAGTTGAAGGGTTCTGACCCAAAATGTCACCGATCCTTTTACGGCAGAGATGCTGACTGACCCATTGTTACTCCAGCACTTTGTGTCCATCTTTGGTATAACCAAGCATCTGCAGTTCCTTATTTCTACATGATCCGTATTAATGTGGTCGGGTGATAGCCATTCATTTAGGGTTGTTCATAAGTTCATGGAGCAGAATTAGGCCATTCGGCCCATCAAGTCTACTCCGCAATTCAATTATGGCAGATCTATCTTTCCCTCTCAACCCCATTCTCCTGCCTTCTCCCCATAACCCCTGACACCCTCACTAATCAATGCTTTGGGTGTGGGTGGGGGGGTGACGATGTTGTGTCAAAGTGGAAGACCACCAATCCCACAGGTCTCTGTACATAGCCCCAAGTCAACAATAGTATGATTTGCTCATGTTGCACTTGATCTCAAAGCACAGAATGTCTATCTATTTCTTCAAACTACATTCTTCCTGGACCAAGAATTCAAATCCATTTTATCTCCAACTCAAATGGTAGAAATTTGAAACAAAGAGCATCCTATAACCAATATCAGGGTTAATAAATCTGGTCAATGAGTTAATGCTCTTGGTCAACTTCCGGTTTAGCAGCATTGAAGAGACAAAGAATATTCACAGGTATCTTTAATGTTGCGGAATAGCGCACGGCACCTATTATCAGATATTATTAGAGTATTATCAGATGGGATTTAGCGCAGAGCCACACCAACGATTTGGGCAGAAGGATCAGACTTGGAGTCTGAAGAAGGGTCCCAACCCGAAACGTCGCCCATCCTTTCTCTCCAGAGATGCTGCCCGACCTGCTGAGTTACTCCAGCACTTTTGTGTCTATCTTTAGTATTAACCAGCATCTGCAGTTCTTTGTTTCAACATAATTGGAGGAATGCAGATTTCTTGAAGGACTGCAGTTTGCTATGAGGGAGAGGGGTGAGATTATAGAGGAATTTGAAAACAAGATTAAGAATATTAAGTGTGTAGGAAGGAACTGCAGATGCTGGTTATGCACTGAAGATAAACACAAAATGCTGGAGTAATTCAGTGGGATAGGCGGAATCTCTGGAGAGAAGGAATCAGGTACATTTTGGGTTGAGACCCTTCTTCAGATTGAGCTATTAAAACAGGCCTAGGTTAAAGTGGAACGAGTGTAGGTCAGTAAACACAGGTGTGATGTGTAGGAAGAGAATGGAAGCACGGTCTGGATTTATGTTTTGATCATAGAGCATTGAGAGTGTACAGCAGGTCCACGGTGTGTTAGTACAGCCCAGTCTAAAGGCAATCAAAGCTTACTTTACTGTAGAGATACAGCGTGGAAAGAGCCCCTTCAGCCCACTGGGTCCGCACCGACCAGCAAACACTAGTTCTATCCTGCACACCAGGGTCAATTTCCAGAAGCCAATTAACCTATAAATTACAAATGTCCGTGCACAGCAGATCCCTTGTCACCTCTGAATGAATACCTCCAGGGCGGTCCAATTTAACCCATTCCCTTTGCCCATCTTTGTATAGTGCGGCACAGTACAGCTGCTACCTCACAGTGTCGGAGATCTAGGTTCAATTCTGACCTTGGTCTGCACGTTATTCCAGTGTTCCCTCTGGGTGCTCTGGTTTCCTCCTACATCTCAAAGACTTGTGGGTTTCTAGATTAATTGGCCCTCTGCTAATTGCCCCATCGTGTGTAGGGAGTGAATGGGAAAGTGGATAAGATAAAACTAGTGTGATAGGTGATAGGTAGGTGGGTATGGATTTGGTGGGCCGAAGGGCCTGTTTCCATGCCGTATCTTTCACTCCGTAAATCAATCTGGGGTTCATTCAAGAACAAACATCAACCTGAAACATGAACTCAGTCTTTCCTTCTCCAAACACTGCCTGATTTTTCAACTATTACTAGCGCCCAGAAGAAATCCATCAGTAACCATTTCCCCACAACCTACCATCCCTTACATGCCCATTAACTCCATCCTGATTCCTCCTTACAAATGAGGTCATTTATACCATTCAGCGTGTGAGAGGGAACTGGCGCTCCCAGGAAATCTCGCGTAGTCAAAGGAAGAACACACACAGGACACACCAGGATCGAAACTGGTGCTGGGAGGCAGCACTTCTATCTTCTCTGTTCCACAGCCATCCATTCACATGCTTGATTAGATCAGGGCTGAGATGGTTTGTCCTCTCTCACTCTGGAGCAATATCTGGATATCAGACTTTACTGGACTTTATTGTGCACTAAACGTTATTCCCTTTATCCTGTATCTGTACACTGTGGATGATACGAATGCAACCATGTTTTGTCTTTCCGCTGACTGGATAGTATAGCAGAGGGATTTATGAGTGCAGGGGCATGGTTCCTTGAAGGTGGAGTCGCAGAGTGGTCAAAAAGGTATTTGGCACATTGGCCTCCGTCCGTCAGTATTGAGTATAGAAATTGGGAAGGTCATGTTGCAGTTGTATGTGACGTTGGTGAGGCCACATTTCCAATATTATGTTCAGTTCTGGGCACCATGCTTTAGGAAACTTGTTGTCAAGCTGAAAAGGGTACAAAGAAGATTTATGAGGATGTTGCCAGGGCTAGAGAGACTGAGCGGCAGGGAGAAGTTGAGCAGGCTGGGTCTCTGAAGAAGGGTTTCGGCCCGAAACGTTGCCTATTTCCTTCGCTCCATAGATGCTGCTGCACCCGCTGAGTTTCTCCAGCACTTTTGTCTACCTTTGATTTTCCAGCATCTGCAGTTCCTTCTTAAACACTGGGTCTCTATTCCTTGGAGCATAGGAGGATGAGGGGCGATCTTACAGAGATGTATAAAATATTGAGGAATAGATCGGGTCTATGCACAGAGTCTCTTTCCCAGAGTAGGTGAATCAAGGACCAAAGAACATAGGCTTACGGTGAAGGGTAAAACATTTAATAGGAATCTGAGGGGTCACATTTTCACACTAAGGGGGGTGGGTGTATGGAATAAGTTGCCAGAGGAGGCAGTTGAGGCAGGAACTATCCCAACATTTAAGAAACAGTTAGGCAGGGACATTTATAGGACAGGTTTGGAGGGATATGGACCAAACGCGGGGCAGGTGGGACTAGTGTAGCTGGAACATATTGGACGGTGGGGCCTGTCAAGAAGGGCCTGTTTCCACGCTGTATCACTCTATGACTCTATCCATGACTCTATATCATGCAACAAAAAGCTTTTCGTTGTACCTCGGTACACGTGACAGTAAACTAAACTTATATACCCTGACACACTCCATGAGTCACTGTCCAGTACACACCTGGCTTATATTTTTGCAGAGATATTGTACCGAGGTAGAGATAATCACCTTGTTATTTTAATCTTTCCTTTTATCCCAGGATTGTGTAAACAAACAGAAATATAGAACGGCTCTGGCCAGCCCTGTTTAGCTGGTCTCAGAGAGAATGGAGAGAGAGAGAGGGAGGAAAAACAGAGACCAGAAGGAGCAGTAATTAGCTATGTAAATAGTGTGACATTCCAGGTCGTAATTAGACGAGGGAAAGAAAAATTCACGCATGTCGCGGTACTAATTTTCGTATGCAAATTACCAATCAGGATTATAAATGGTAATAATGTGGGTTTGGTAGAGTGAGCGTTTGTGACTCATTAACTGAGGTGTGAGCTGAGATGCATTTTTGCCTGACATTTGCGGAGAGAACGCCGCGATAGAAACGGCGAGGCATTCAAAGGACGAGGTGTGCTAGGGGAGAGAGAGAGAGGGAGAGAAAGAGAGAAAGAGAGCGGGCCTGTCACCTGTCTCAATCCCATTTCACAGAAAAAAAGGCACACGAAAAAAAAATCCCACTGATCTAAAACCCACGGGAGCAAATTAGAGAGAAGAGGTGAGCGCAGGAGTGCTGTGCTCCTTCAGAATTATTGTTAAGGAGTGCCAATTATTTCAGTAACACAGCCTTGATATCATTTAGCTTTAAACAAATTCTCATCATCACAAGCCGGGTGCGCACTAACAATAACTCTTCCAAGAAGGATTTGCATTTATATAGTGCCTACGACCAGTTCAGAATGGGACCATAATGACAAAGAAGTTCTTTAATTCATGGACACTGAGTTTAGTTTATTGTCACATGTACCGAGGTACAGTGAAACGCTTTTGTTGTGTGCTAACCAGTTAGTTAGCTGCTGATTGAAATTCAAAGGTGACTGTAACTTAGATTCTTAAAATATATGACATTTGATGGTGAGAAGTCTCTCTGCGATAAAAACTAAGTCTGCAGAGTTAGGGTGGAAAAAAGCTTTTGCCAGATGAGGCTGAATTTGGAGTATTGTGTTCAGTTTTGGTCACCCAGCTATAGGGAGGATGTCCATGGAGAAACAAGGAAATTGCAGGTGTTGTTTCACAAAAATAAGACACAAAGTGCTCAGCATGTCAGGCAGCATCCCTGGTGAACATGGATAGCTGACGTTTTGGGTTGGAACTGAATGTCACCTACCCATGTTCTCCAGACATGCTGCCTGACCCGCTGAGTTACTCCAGAACGTGGTGTATTTTAAGAAGGAGATCATGAAGCTGGAAAGGGTGCAGGGAAGATATACGAGAATGTTGCCAGGACTCGAGGAGATGAGCTATAGGGAAAGGTTGGCTGATCGATTTTTCCCTCTTGGCCCCTTTCTCCTGCCTTATTCACTTTGAAGCCCCTCGCTGAAAGACGGCAGCCAAGGTCAGGTTCAAACCTGGCTCGCCGGAGCTGTGAGGCAGCAGCTCTTACCAGCTGCACCACTCTGCCACTTGTGTAGGAAGGAATTGCAGATGCTGGATTAAACCGAAGATAGACACAAACTGCTGGAGTAACTCAGCGGTACAGGCAGCACCTCTGGGTGGAAGGGATGGGTGATGTTTCGGGCCGAGAGTCTGAAGGAGAGCCTCAACACGAAAGTTCACCCATTCCTTCTCTCCAGAAGTGCTGAGTTACTCCAGCATTTTGTGTCGACCCACTCTGCCTCTTGTTGTGCCATGGCACATCTAGGTCCTGCAAATACCTCCGTCTGTCCTTGCAGCCCGAGCCTGTGGCTGGGCCCCCGTCGATAAAGATTCACCTTGTGCAACAATCATGGGAAAGTATAAGGTCAGAATTCCCCGCCAGTCCCAAGGTCCCATTCACTTCCTCGTGACAGCTGAACCAATAAAGATGTCCTGCTATCTTTATAACAGCACCTGTTTATCTCATTTTATTTTGACAATGAAACGTGATATTGAGCTCCTTGTTTAAAGGATGATGAAAATCACAGCGGTTCTCTGAGATGCTTGGAGCTTTATGTGAGAGGGTGGGCATTCTTATGCCCTGAAAATATGTATCCCACACGTAAGATTTATTTTGGTCTAAACGTTTGGATTAAGTCGGGAAAAAAATAGTAAAAGTCCCATTTTAACTGGGATCCCTCTTACTGCAACTTATTGTAACCAGTGAAATGACAGGTTTGTAGGTTCATTAACCAAGATAGTCATAGTCATACAATGTGGAAACAGGCCCTTCGGCCAAACTAGCCCACACCGACCAATATGTCTCATCTACACTAGTCGACCCTACTGGGGGTCTCGACCCGAGACGTCACCCATTCCTTCTATCCAGAGATGCTGCCTGTTCTGCTGAGTTACTCCAGCATTTTGTGTCTTTCTCCTATACTAGACCCATCACCGTGCGTTAGACCGATATCCCGCTAAACCTATCCTATCCATGTATCTGTCTTTTTGTTTCTTAAACATTGCAATAATCCCTGCCTGAGCTACCTCGTCTGGTAGCTCACTCCATACACGCACCACCCTTTGTGTGAAAAAGTTCCTCAGATTCCTATTACATATATCCCCCTTCATCTTAAACCTAAAGTCTTCAATTCCGCTACTCTGGGCAAGAGACTCTGTGCATCTACCTTCTTAAACAAACTGTGCATCTACCTGATCTATTCCTCTCATGATTTTATACACCTCCATTAGATCACCCCTCATCCTCCTGCATTCCAAGGAATAGAGACCCAGCCTGCTCAACCTCTCCCAATAGCTCAGACCCTTGGGTCCTGGCAACATCCTCGTAAATCTTTTCTGTACCCTTTCCAACTTGACGGCATCTTTCCTGTAACATGGTGCCCAGAACTGAACACAATGCTTGAAATGCGACCCCACCAACATCTTATATAACTGCAACATGACATCCCAGTACATCAGTCATTTCCTATATACTTTTTGCACTGGTGTGTAGAGAGTTGATGCGAAAGTGGGATAACATAGAACTAGTGTGAATGGATGACCGATGGCCAGCGTGGACTCAATGGGCCGAAGGGCCTGTTTCCATGCTGAATCTTTCAATCCATCAAAACGCAAACTTAACTTTTTGATGAAGCACTGAGAAAACTCCACAATACGTCTCGTCAGGTCTGGCTGGTACTTTAAAAAGCCTTAACAGATTTATGTGCTTCTATTAAAGTTTGATTACTTTGCATTACATTAATAATAATGCACAAGGGAGACATTCCCTTCATATGTTCTGTGTAAGAAAGTCATCAACTTATTCTTTATGAACAAAAAAAAAGTTTCTAGTTTGATATCCAGAACACACACACCAGTTGTAACTCCGTCCCAGCCAGCCCACCGCCCCTGTGGTCACACGGTGGGATATCCCCCTGTGTATATTTCGCACAACATACATTGCTTTAGTGTTCGTAATATTCCCGCACATCTACATAATAAATTTACCTTTCTTGAACTGCAGTGTGTTCCTGTTGTTGCACCTATTTCCTGTATCGTGACTTTATCATTATTTGTATCATTCATTTCCCTGTAATGGTGGCTGCAATTCGGAACTACTGAGTTAGATCTGAAGGGCTTTGGGACATCCTGAAGATACTACTGGTGTGATAGCAATGTATTATTGGACGTAACGCCCAAATTGTACTACTTTGAATAAGAACATCTGTTGAAATTACTAGCAACTATAATTTTAACCAACCCCGAACGTACTAACTGCGACACTATCGGTGGCCATTTGGCCCATCCGATCCATGCTGGTTTCCAGCAGAGCAATTCCACAAGTTCCACTGGGTTCAAGATCAGCTTCCAAAACCTGGTGGAACTTGGTTGTAACCCAATGTAAGAAGTGTTACATCTTTGTTACCGAAGTCCAACTCTGAAAGCATCTATTAAATCTTCCCTCAAGCTCTTTTTAATCCAATGAGTTTTACCCTAATCATTTATAAAATTGTTTCCTTTGCAGGCATCAGCCCGGTGAATCCCCAAATTATTTTTTTTTAATGGAAAAAAGTATTTACACCAACTTCAGAAACTTCTGTACTTCCTAAATCTCTACAATTTTGCTTGTACTTAAAATAATGAGATAATTTCAAAGTGCTATACAGAAATATACTGTTATACAGAGTGACGATAGTGAGGTGAATCACATATCAATCTCCTGCTGTACCTGAATACCATGTTGGACCAAAACCTCTCATGTACAACACAAGAACATTGACCACATTTATTTCACGTCAAGTCGAGTTCATGTCAATACCGAATACAGACACAAAATGCTGGGCCTGTCCCACTTGGATGACCTAATCCACGAGTTTAGAAGACTCTTAGACAAGTTGAAAAAAATGTCAAGGTCGTGTTGACTCGCCGAAGTAAAAGACCTCCTACGACTATGTCTACGACCTCCTACGACCCTCCTTGACCACAGTCTTCCACACCTAAGACCAACTACAACTAGTTACGAGTGGAAAATGATCACATGATAAAATTATGTCATGTTGCATTTTTTTTCTTGGGCCAAATTGCCGACCTATGACTACCTACGATTACCATCACGACCTACTACGACCTACCTACGATTAAAAAGTATCAATTTTTTCCATGCCAACCTTTTTTTTATTTGTGGACATTTTTTTATCAGGCTGGAAATGTACCTACTTGAGGCCACAGGTACGCGGAGGCCACGGGTACGCGGAGACCACTCACGAGCATGAGGAAGAGTTACGAAGACCTCCTACGACCTTGTGGCAACCATGGTGCGAGTATGAGTCAAGGGCAAACTCGGCAGTGGTCACCAATTAGGTTGTGAAAGTGGGTCAGGGGCTTTATTGCGTCCGACAGCATCTCTAGAGAAAAAGAATAGGTGACCTTTCGGGTCAGAACCCTTCTTCAGAATAAATCTTTGAGATGGGGAAGAAAACTGAAGCCTCCAGTCTTCGGACTGAAGAAGGGTTCTGACCCGAAATATTACTCATTCTTTTTCTTGACCCGTTGCGTTACCCCAGCAATTGTGTCTATCTTTGGTATAAACCAGCATCTGCAGTTCCTTCCGACATAATCGGAGTTTATTGTCCAATATTCACAAGTCTGGTGAGGTACAGATACAATGACAATCTTGTTTGCATCAGCATCACAAACACATAGACTGGCCAATTACACATAAACATAAATTCTACACAAATTATATATATGTTGTACATACATTAAACACACATTACCCAAATTACACATGTATTACATGTGGGTTTCCTTCAGATGCTCCAGTTTCCTCCCACATCTCAAAGTCAAGCAGATTTATAGGCTAAATGGCCTCTGCAAATTGTCTCTTGTTTGCAGAGCATTGTTGAGAAAGTGGGATAGCATAGAACTAATCATCGACGGTTGCCGTGGACTTGGTGGGCCAAAGGGCCTGTCTTCAATCTGCATCTCTAAAATAATCTAAGTAAACTAAAACCATTGGATATCACTGAATTCACAGAGTTCTTGATTAGAACGGGTGTGAAGGGTTACGAAGAGAAGGCAGGAAAATGGGATTAGGTGGTAAAGGTCAGCCATAATTGAATGGCAGAGTACACTCGATGGGCCAAATGGCCTAATTCTGCTCCTATAACTTGTGAACTTGTGAACACATTTGCCACAACTACAGTAATCTCCAATTGAAACTGATGCCACAACCAAAATTCTCTGTCATTTGGGAGCTGAAGTTAGCTTCACAGGGAAGAAGACTTGTACGATTTGTCTGAGCCAGGCACCTACCAAGAGAGTGATCTGTTTCCAGAACAATGAAGTATCCAGTTCCTTCAGATAGCAGAGGGGAAATAAAAGCATGCTCGGAACAGGCCAGCATTTTGCCCCCATCTCATCAATAACAAGCCTTTCTTCTGAAGCAGAAAGACAAATAGTACACACCAACACCGACATATCTCTCTCCCTGCACTCCCAGCCATGATGTGCCAAGTCTTTTTTTTAGTCTGTTTTAAGAGGCTGGCATGGTGCCAGTGGGTGGCACTGAAACCTTAAGATAAAGAGTCGCAGCAATAAACCTTATTGTCATTGCCAACAATTTGCTTGTCAAAGCCTCCCTTGTAGCAGCTAATAGCTTCCTGTTGTGGCCCATTGTCCTGCCTTATCGGGGCCACCTGCTCCTCTCCGAATTACAGAGGACAACATGGAAAAAAATAAACGGACTGGGTGTAAACACGGAACATCTATGGAAGCGGCAGCGATTTTTCTCGTCAAGCTCCTCCTGGTTCCAACAGGACAAAAACAAATATTACCAATCTCAGCCAAGGCAGATGATCGATCACATGCAGGCACAGCATCCTGCGTTGGCATTCCAATCTGCCATTTTACCCCAATAGTTTAGTTTAGTTTAGTTTACAAAAGCTAAAATAAACTAGTACAGAAACAAGAAACTGCAGATGCTTCTTAGCACACAAAAGGACACAAAGTGCTGGAGTAACTCAGCAAGTCAGGCAGCATCTCTGGAGAACATGGATAGCTGATTTTTCGGACGCACTCAGCACTTTGTGTTCGAATTTACCTCTCTCTTCAAATAGAACCACCCAATGGCTTCTCCCACCACGTTTGAGTTTGAGTATATTTTATTGTCACGTGCACCTTTAGTTGCGTTCTTACCTGTGGAAAGGCAACAGATGGTTATAATCGAGTCATCCACAATGTACAGACACATGATAAAGGGTATAACGTGATTAACATGTAGTGCAAGATAAAGACTAGTAAAGATCGATAGTCCGAGGGTCTCCAATGACGTAGGTAGTAGCTCAGGACTGCTCTCTAGTTGTTGGTAGGATGGTTCAGTTGCATGATAACCGCTGGGAAAATCCTGTCCCTGAATCTGGAGGTGTGCGTTTTCACAGTTCTGTACCTCTTGCCTTATGGGGGAGGGGGGAAGAGGGAGAGACCTGGGTGCATCATCCTTAATCATGCTGGTGGACTTGGCAAGGCAGTGAGGTGTGGATGGAGTCAATGGAGGGGAGGTTGGTTTTGTGTGATGGTCTGGGCAGCACCTACTTCTGTACAATTATTTGCGGTCTTGGATGCAGCTGTTCCCAAACCATTCTGTGCTGCATCCCGATAGAAAGCTTTTTACGACACATCTGTAGAGGTTGGCGAGTGCTGTTGAGGATATGCCCGAACTTCCCAAGCCATCGAAGGAGGTAATCTGCCTCTGAGGTGTTCCCTGGACCAACGCAATCTCCTGGTGAGATCGGTCAGCATGGCAAATGTCCATCAGGGAATGTTGCCGACTGACCCGCTCCAGACTGCAGGTGTACGTGCTGAAGGATGCACTGAAGCTCGGTGCAGTTAATGGCAAGGCTCTGTGGGGGAGAACCACAGTCTAGTGAACCTCCGCTGCTGGACATTGAGGAGCAGAATCCTGTGGGGGGGGATGCCTCAAACAAGGGAAGTGACCACCCCAGGAGTTGCAAGGGTGTTTTCCTTAAAGATAGGTGCAAAACCCTCTGAGTATGACACTATTGAATCAAGAACGTGTAGACAGTGAGAATGTTTAGTTTGGGTGACATTTCAATTTAGTTTAGAGATAACCATATAACCATATAACAATTACAGCACGGAAACAGGCCATCTCGGCCCTACAAGTCCGTGCCGAACAACTTTTTTTTCCCCTTAGTCCCACCTGCCTGCACTCATACCATAACCCTCCATTCCCTTCTCATCCATATGCCTATCCAATTTATTTTTAAATGATACCAATGAACCTGCCTCCACCACTTCCACTGGAAGCTCATTCCACACCGCTACCACTCTCTGAGTAAAGAAGTTCCCCTTCATGTTACCCCTAAACTTCTGTCCCTTAATTCTGAAGTTATGTCCTCTTGTTTGAATCTTCCCTATTCTCAAAGGGAAAAGCTTGTCCACATCAACTCTGTCTATCCCTCTCATCATTTTAAAGACCTATATT
This sequence comes from Leucoraja erinaceus, assembly GCF_028641065.1. Classification (NCBI taxonomy): domain Eukaryota; kingdom Metazoa; phylum Chordata; class Chondrichthyes; order Rajiformes; family Rajidae; genus Leucoraja; species Leucoraja erinaceus. The sequence goes on from NC_073401.1 coordinate 17,038,495, forward strand.
AAGTCCCCCCTTAACCTTCTGCGCTCCAGAGAATAAAGACCTAACTTATTCAACCTACAAGATACAGCGAGGAAACAGAGCCTTCAGCCCATCGAATCCGCATCGACCAGTGACCCCCACAAACTAATGCTATCCTACACACACTGGAAATTTACAATTACAATTGTACCATGCCAATTAACTTACAAACCCGTACGTCTTTGGAGTGTGGGAGGAAACCGGAGCACCCGGAGAAAACCGATGCAGGTTACCAGGAGAATGTACGAACTCCATACAGCCAGCACCCGTACTGAGGGTTGAACCCAGGCCTCTTGGCACTGTGAGGCAGCAACTCTACCACTGCGCCACTGTGCCGTCCCATCCACGTGTCAAGAGTTGTTTTTTTGGCATGGGTTTTGTTTTACATAATTATTTATTGTGAATAATATTTATTTTTGGAATAATTAAGCAATCCCATGCAGACCAACAGAACTCCACTGCTGTGCCACATCAGAATGCCGGCGCTCAGCTTCCTGACTGGGATGCAACTGGGCGTTGGAGGAGATCGATGAAGGTGTGGAGTAGGCGGCCAGATGCCAGGTAATATAAGTTGGTGATGAATTGTTTTACTGCAGTCTATACATAGAACAAGAGACACAGTGGTGCAGCTGGTAGAACCACTGCCTCACAGCACACAGAGACCCTGATATGATCCTGACCTCACATGCTGTCTGTGAGGAGTTTGCACGTTCTCCCGCATGGGTTTCCTCCGGTTGCTCCGATTTCCTCCCACATCCCGCAGACGTGCAGGTTTGTAAGTTAATTGGCCCTCTGTAAATTGTCCCCAATGTGTAGGGAGTGGATGAGGAAGTGAGATAATGGGGAATTAGTGGGAACGGGTGATCGATGGTCGGCGTGGACTTGGTGGGCTGAAGGGCCTGTTTCCTTGCTGTGTCTTTCAAGCAAAACGATACACCTTTGGCCAACATTGATGGGTAGGAAAGGTTTAGAGACATATGGGCCAAATGCGGGCAAATGGGACTAGCTTAGATAGGGCAACTTGATCGTCACGGAGGGCCTTTTACGATGCTGTATGACTCTATGCCGAACATGATGCCAAGGTTAACTAACCTCTTCTGCCTGCACATGGACCTTATCCCTCCATACCCTGCATATCTATATGCCTTTCCACAGGTCTCTTAAAGTTCACTATTGTATCTGCGTGCATAGCCACATCCCCAATGCGCGGAGTTTATAGGTTAGGAGTATAGAAGTTACATAAAACTGTATAGAAGTTCGGAAGTTATTTAAGACATTGGTGAAGCCACATTTAGTGTGTTGTGTTCAGTTTTGGTCACCATGTGATAGGGAAGTTGATGTCAGGCTTGAAAGGGGTTCGGAGAAGATTTACGAACATGTTGCCAGAACTCGAGGGCTTGAGCTATAGGAAGAGGTTGAGCAGACCAGGGCCTTAAACCTTGGAGTGCAGGAGGGTGAGGGATGATCATATAGAGGTGCATAAGATCATGAGAACAATAGGTAAACACACAGTCTTTTGCTAAGAGTACTCAGAGAGTGCTCTGAGTACTCTTTGGAGTGTGGGAGGAGCTACTCAGCTCCTCAGAGAGCTACTCAGATTTCATGGAAACCTGAGGGGTTATTTTTTTACATAAGAGGTGGTGGGTGTATGGAACGAGCTTCCGGAGGAGGTAGTCGAGGCAGGTACTATCACAACTAGGGAGAAACACATAGACTGGCACGGATGGAGAGGAGAGGTTTGGCCTGTTTCCGTGCTGTAAAAGCATATGGTGGGTATATGGTTATATGGTTATATAGATGGGGCGAGAGTCAGAAGTCATAGGTGTAAGGGAAGGGGAAAGTTTTCATGGAACCTGAGGGGTTTCATAAAAGGTGGTGTGTGGACTTTATGAATCGCACAACGAAGAAACACATAGACTGCAGCAACTTGCTGCACTAATTATTTGGAGGGACCCGCAGGTGGGTGGGTCTAACATAGATGGGGCATGTCGGTCGGTTGGGCAAGTTGGGCTGAAGGGGGCGAGTGTGACTTTCACTCCGCAAACTGCTCATCTGATTTTTCCACTAATTATACCACCCCGCCTTCACAGAACCCGCTTAGATGTGAGCAGAGCCTTTGCAAATGAAGGGGGCGAGTGAAGGCTCTCAATGTCTTCTCACTGCTTTGAATTTCTATCCACAGAACCCGCTAAGAGCAGAGCCTTTGCAAATGAAAGGAAAAGAAAATGAGCGGAAGGTTGGGGAAGGAAGAAGCGTGCGGAAGGGGGGGGGGGGGGGGGGGGTTGTTGGGGGGAAATGAGAAATTGCTGAATTAGAAATGAGAAATCGTCAATTAGGCAGCCGAGGCTTTCAAACCTGGCCTCGCCGATACAGAACCTGAGGAGATAATGAAAGTCCACCCACATTACAAGGGACTGACTTTAGACAACATGCATAATGGAGTGAAGGAATCTGAGCATTCCTTGCCCTGAGAACCCACCGTGGATGGGAAAGGTTTACTTGTCTGCCTCATTACTGACTGTTCAGCCACTTGATTTGAGACGCAGTGAATACTACAGCCATGCTTTCTTCCACTGCTCCGACACAGTTAGGAAGGGATATGTCTCGACAGCTTCACAAGGAATATCCTGCGAAGGCGAGTTTAACGCACTGACCCTTCCCGATAAATATTAATAGCTTTGCTTCCGCTATTTAATACAATACTTTTTTTTTCTAATTAGGCCCATTTCATTCGCTTGGCAAACCAGGAATGCCCTCGACAATCAGCCTCACAGAGAGCCATCCGGACAATTAGCAAGAACAAGAAATGGGCTATTTTTCTTCGATATAACAATGGGTCAAATTGGTGATACAGCATCCTGAATTTTTGAGTTTCTTTTTTTATTAAACAGCCAGGGACAATCTGTTTTTTTTTCCCTCTGCCTGTTCAATTATTTATTTGTTTTCCGCGTCTGCCTTAAACAAATCTCCGACAATTTTATGCTGACTGCAATTAGCGCACAGTATTTCATTTTTAATTGCTTTCTCTAAAAAAAAATCATACCTTTATTCAGTGAGCACCAGATGCATTCAGGAAACAGACAGCCTGCTTTACAATATTAAAGAGGGGGAGTTTTCTATTTAATAAACCAAAAAAAAGTGTTGCTCCTGACTCTGCTTCCCCAGCCAAGTCTTGAGTTTGTGTTCTCTTACTCCTCTGAGACACTTCTCACCTTTAGGGGCTAGTTCATGGATCTACTCCTGAGGAAATTAATCTTTTTTGCAACAACAATATGCGCAGAGGGATTATTAAGTATTTATTGCATAAAGTGCCCACGCTTAATGATGCAACGTCGTTGTAATACAACCCAAGGCTCAGATATTGTGGCTTGCATTTTCCGCATTCAAACGTGGAGTGTTGTTTCCTATTTGGAGGCTGGCTGAGAAATCTTTTTCCTTTGGTTTGCTCTTTGGAAAAAATACGTTTTATACTGAGGACAAGTACTAATATTTTTTGCTTGCGGACATTCAAGCACATGAATTTAAAATAGGAGTGGGTGTAATCTCACCGTGATAACCTTTATCCCACACACCCCTTTGCTTAGCAAGAGCCTTAAAAATATTCATCCCTTCATGAAAAGAGATTTCAACTGTGGGACCAGACGTAGCACTGTGTGGAGTTTTAGATTTTTACTTTCGAGATATAGTGCGGAAACAAGTCTTTCGGCCCAATGTACACAAGCACTATCCCACACACTAGGGTTAATTTACAATTTTTTACTGAAGCCAATTGACTTACAAATTTGCTCGTCTTTGAAGCGTGGAAGGAAACCGGGGCACCTGGAGAAAACCCACACGATCACAGGGAGAACGTACAAACTCCTTGCAGGCAACACCCTTAGCCAGGATCGAACCCGGGCCTTTGGCGCTGTAAGGTGGCAACTCTGCCACTGCACCACTGTGCAGATATAGGAAGGATGTTATTAAGTTAGAAAGGGCGCAGAAGAGATTCACCAGGATGTTACCTGGGCTTGCAGGCTCGAGCTATAGGGAGAGGTTGGAGAGGCTGGGAATTTTTTCTCTGGAGTGCAGGAGGCTGAGGGGTGAATTTATTGAGTAGGAAGGAACTGCAGATGCTGGATTATACCAAAGATGGGCACAAAGTGCTGGAGTAACTGCGGATCAGGCAGCATTTCTGGAGCTAAGGAATAGGTGATGTTTTGGGTCGAGACACTTCATCAGACTCATTGAAGAAGGGTTCTGACCCAAAAAGTCACCTATTTCTTTTCTGCGGAGATGCTGCCTGGCCCGCTGAGTTGCTCCTTTTGTGTCTATCTTTGGTGTAAACCAGCATCTTACACGAAAGGATAGGTGACTCTGAAGAAGCGTTCCGACCCTAAATATCAACTATCCATGTTCCCCAGGGGTGCTGCCTGGCCCGTAATTTGTGTCTCCCTTGGGATCAGAGGGCCAAACACAGGTGAATGGGGCTGTCCCAATACGTTACCTTGGTTGGCATGGATGAGGTGGGCCGAAGGGCCAGTTTCCGTGCTGTACACCTCTATCTCCAAAGAGGCATTGTCAAAAGAGCCAAACCACATCACACAGCAAGTGCTATTGGAGAGGGAATCTTGCAACGCTAGTGTTTACAGGGTCTCGGAGTGCCCATGATGGTCGGTACAACATCTCGCCACAAGCATACACTCCATAAATTACTGCTGCTGAGCCGTGAGAACATTAGAAGTGGATCCAAGATCAACAAATATAAAAGTGATTAAAGACTTGCTGATTTGAAGTGTAGCGTGGAGCGCACCAGGTTCAACTCTTGAGATTTCCGCATTTGTTTTCATTTACTTGGGATGAGTGGAAATCTGACACAGGGATTGTTTTACTTTGCTAACAAAGCTTATACTGGTAATGGTTGCAATTAATTACACAAGGCACCGTCTACAAATCCCTGTTAAATAGTGATAATGTTTTTTTTGTTATTCATCTGGCAAACTCCCTTGCGCCTGGTTCTGGGTGCTGTTATTTTCTACTCCAAAGGAAACTGGTGGAAAACTAAATACACAAATTGAAGCGATGTCATTGAATTTAAAATCACGGTGAAATTAGTAGAAAATGATGGTAACAAATAGAGCAGTTGATTTGGGGTAAATTCTGTCTCTGAAACGTACCTTTTATAAGTTCACAGGAGCGGATGTAGGCCATTCAGCCCATCGAGTCGACTCCACCATTCAGTCATGGCTGATCTATTCTTTCCCTCTCAACCCCATTCTCCCGCCTTCTCCCCGTAACCCGTGACACCCTTACTAATGAAGAACCTATCAATCTTCGCCTTAAAAATACCCAATGACCTTGCCTCCACAGCTGTCAGTGGCAATGAATTCCACAGATTCACCACCCTCTGGCCAAAGAAATTCTTTGTCATTTCCTTTCCAAAGGTACGTTCTTTTAATCTGTTTAAGAAGGAACTGCAGATGCTGGAAAATCAACAGTAGACAAAAATGCTGGAGAAACTCAGCGGGTGAGGCAGCATCTTTGGAGCGAAGGAAATAGCGTAGAAGGGTCTCGACCAGAAACGTTGCCTATTTCCTTCGCTCCATAGATGCTGCCTCACCTGCTGAGTTTCTCCAACATTTTTGTCTACCTCCTTTTATTCTGAGTGCGTATCGTTTGAAGGGTGCATGTGTTACCTTGAAAATCTGGAGAAAATTGCCAAATTATTATTAATCAGCCACAAGAAATTGCAGATCTTGGAATCTGGAGCAAACTCTCTAGAAGCCACACTTGGAGTATTGTGCTCAGTTTTTGTCATCCTGCTATAGAAAGGATGTTAAGCTGGAAAGGGTGCAGAGAAGATTTACGAGGACTTTTCCAGGACCTGAGGGCCTGAGCTGTAGGGAGAGGTTGGAAAGGCTGGGCCTCTATTCATTGAAGCGCAGGAAGTTGACAGGTGATATTTTAGAGGTGTTTAAGACCATGAGGGGAATAGATAGGGTACAGGCACAGTACCAAACTTTACCCAAGGTAGAGGAATCGAGAACCAGGGCACATAGGTTTAAGGTGAGAGGGAAAAGTTTTAATAGGAACCTGAAGGGCAACTTTTTCACGAGCTGCCACAGGAGGTAGTTAAGGCAGGTACTATAACAACATTTAAATGAAATTTAGGCAGGTAGATGGATAGGAAAGGTTTGAAGGGATATGGGCCATACACAGGCACTAGTGTAGATGGGGCACACAAGGTTACACAAAAAAGCTGGAGAAACTCAACAGGTGCAGCAGCACCTATGGAGCGAAGGAAATAGGCAACGTTAGATGGGGCATCTTGGTTGGCATGGGCAAGTTGGGCCGAAGGGCCTGTTTCCATTCTGTACGACTGTAACTTTCACTGTATGGGTCACACAGCACCAGTGGACTGCAAACTGTGTCTGCACACCTGTTGTGTTGCTGCAAGTCAGAATTTCATTGTTCTGTTTTTCGGTGTATAGGACAATTAAAGACTTTTGACTTCTTACTCTTGACTTGAAACGGACAGGCGACGTGTCAGGTCTGGACCCTCCTCCTCAAGGTCAGTCTAAAGAAGTTCCTGACGCAAAATGTCGTTTGTTATTTCCTCCTGTTCCTCCAGCACTTTGTTTTTTATTGTTAATCAGACATTGATGGCACAATCGATAAAAGGCATTAAGGGCGCAGCTATTGTGATGCAGTGGCTGGCCAACAGGGGGTGCTTGGTGCTGTCACCTTCTGGCCTATTTATTGGCCTAAATTGACACACAAGGCATTTCTCAAGACAATGAAACATAGAGTTAGTGCTGCTTCCGCCCCAGTGCTGTGAATGCCCCAGGGCTTGAAGTAAACTGGAGAGATTTAGAATCATGTCCTTTCTTGTGAGACTTGTCCTTTTCCAGCTAACATGCTCAATGCAGCTCCATCCCCCTGTTACTGCACCACCGGAAAATAAAACTGTTGGTACATAACAGTGGCAAGATACAATATAGATCAACAAGCCTGCCATTAGCCAGGCTTCTTGTCAGTGGGAGCTCCCCTGTTGTGACAAGATGCCGATTTCACGGAGCCCTGAGGCACTCGGTCACAATTCTCAATCGAGGGGCAGCTCCCATAGACCCCAAACCTCAGGCTCCCAGACCTCTGTCTAATGTAAAATAAACGGAGTAAATTATCCTGGCAGATAGGTAATTAAATAATTATCAAGCACTTAATAACAGGAGTGAGCGAGCTGAATTACCATGTTCCACAGCCGCTCCGAGGTCTAATTGTTGCATTACACCAGAATTACTCATTCATTACTCTTGTCATTTTTGGTGATAATGTGCGCATTATCACCAAAATGAGACAGCGACTATTTCAGTGAGTAATTAGGAGGGCGTCAGGTCTTTCACTGAACACCACCGCCACTGTGATGACTCTTTGGTTTAACGTCGCTGTGCACGACGGGCGACTCGTCTACCTGTGGGTTTTGGGATCCCAACAACGACTCGTGACAGGTCCCAGTACCACCAGCAACTTGCCCTGAACTAGCCATCTCGAAGCAGTGGCCAAGAAAGCATACTTCGTAACAAGGCTTAGGAAGTTCAGTATGTCCCAACAACTCTCAATAACGTCTTCGTATGCACTGTAGAAAGCATTAATTGGGGTGCATCACAGCCTAGTTTGGGAACAGTTCCATCCAAGACAGCAATAAATTGCAGAGAATTGTGGAGGCAACCCAGACCATCACACAATCCACTGTCCCCATCCATTGACTCCATTTACACTTCATGTTGCCTCGGCAAGACCACCAGCACAATCAAGGACAAGTCAAGGGGGTGTCCCACTGGGGCGACCTAATCCGCGAGTTCAGAAGAGTGTCTTCGACCTTCAAGCTCGAGGGCACTGGCCTGAAAAACCTCGAGCTGGATCGACCGTCAGCGATGAAACTGCGAGCCGGATCGCCCGACTGCACACGCACACACACACACACACACACACACACACACACACACACACCACACACACACACACACACACACACACACACACACACACACACACACACACAACACACACACACAACACACACACACACACCACACACAAACACATCGCAAAGGCGGGGGCCAGGGAAAGCGGGGGAGCGCTGTCTGAAATTCACCCGCGATGAAGAGGAAGGTGAAAGACGGCTGCACAGTAACGGTAAGTCCTTTAGAGAGTGCGGGGGGGGGGGGGGGGGGGGGGGGTAGAGAAGGGGAGAGAAGGGAGGAGAAGGGCGGGGGGAAAGGGAGGGAGAAGGAGTGGAGACACTTTTAAGAAGTCAGACAAAGTTTAATAAAGTTTAGCGGGCATTTTATCTACCGGTCGGTTTTCCTTGGTCCTGAAATCTCCAATGAGCCAATTAAAATCCCTGGTCAGCGAAGGAGATTGCCTACGGCTGTCCTCGACTGCCTGTAACTAAATAGCGACCCCACTACACTGCACTACAAGTTAAAAAGAACCATGCCGACTAAATTTTACTCGTGGAAAATTTTTCAACATGCTGAAAATATTTCTGTGACCTAGCTGAGGCCGCGAGTATGCGGGAACCTCCCTCGAGCATGAAGGAGAGTTTCAGTGACCTCATAGGGCCTCCTAGGACCACGTGTCAACCATGCTGCGTGTTTGAGTCGAGGGCAAACTCTTCTAAACTTGCAGATTAGGTTGCGGCAGTGGGACAGCCCCTTCACACCTTGACCACTCCCTCTTTTCCCCATTCCCATCAGGCACGAAAGAGTGAAAACGCACACCTCCAGATTCTGGGACAATTTTTTCCCCAGCTGTTATCAGGCAACTGAACCATCCTCTCACCAACCAGAGAGCAGTCCTGGGCTACCATCGACCTAATTGGAGACACTCCAACTATCTTTAATCAGAATTTACTAGACTTTATCTTGCACTAAATGCTATTCACTTTATCTGCCCTCCTGTCATTTTGTCTAGATTAAAGGGGGTGTCGGGCCACCAGTTGCCAGAAAATTCAGGAGCTCCTCAGTAGATCAATATTATGGTTGAAGATAGACACAAAATGCTGGAGTAACTCAGCGGGACAGGCAGCATCTCAGGAGTGAAGGAATGGGTGATGTATCCGGTAGAGACCCATCTTCAGACTAGATATGCCATTTATTGTCACTATACATGTACAGTGAAACTGAAAGCTGCTCGTACTCAGTGCATACATACAATTTAGCACAAAAAACAAGAAACAGAAGAAAAAAAAAAAAAAAAACGGAGGGGAGATGGGGGGGGGGGGGGGGGGGGAATAGGTGCACAAATTCTGCGGCGCTACATTCATATATACATATATACAGATGGAAGTCCGTGTTGGGCAGTGTAGTCAGTGCATGTGTGAATTTGAATTTATAGTAGATATAATTCTCGGAAAGCAACTATTCCTGAGTCTGTTTGTCCTGGATTTGATGCACCTATAGCGCCTTCCAGAGGGCAGCAGGTCGAACAGTCCAAACGCAGGATGGGAGCTGTCTTTAATGATCTTCTTTGCCCTGCTAAGGCAGCGGGAGGTGTAGATGTCCATCAGGGAGGGGAGAGGGCAGCCAATGATCCTCTGCGCTGTCCTGGTTACCCTCTGAAGCCTCTCCCTGTCTGCCCTCTAGTCAGGGGTGGACCTGTATAATTATGAGATGGCTGCGTTGTTGTACTCTGTTTTATATTATTGGTCACTTTGAGAATTTAGTTTAGTTTAAGGATATAGCATGGAAACAGGCCCTTTGGCCCACCGAGTCCACGCCGACCATCAATCTCCCAATCACACTAGTTCTATGTTATACCACTCTCCCAAACCAGTCCCTACACACACTAGAGGCCAACTAACCAACAAACTCACACGTGTTTGAGTTGTGGGAGGCACCTGGAGCACCCGATGGAAACCCACACGTTCATGGGGGGAACTCACAAACTCCACACTGACAGCACCTGAGGTTGGGATTGGACCCATTGGAATATTGTGAGCAATTTTGGGCAACATATCCGAGGAAGGGCGTGCTGGCTCTGGAGAGGGTCCAGAGGAGGTTCACAAGATTGATCCCAGGAATGAGTGGGATAACATATGATGAACATTTATTGACACTGGGCCTGTACTCGCTGGAGTTTGAATGAGGGGGGACATTAAAACGTACAGCATAGTGAAAGGTTTGGATAGAGTGGATGTGGAGAAGATGTTTCCACTAGTGGGAGAGTCACAGCCTCAGAATGAAAGGATGTTCTTTTAGGAAGGAGATGAAGAGAAATTTATTTTGTCAGAGGAAGGCCAATCTGTGGAATTCATTGTCACAGATGGCCGTAGAGGCCAAGTCAGTGGATATTTTAAAGGCAGAGATAGATAGATTTTTGATTAGTACAGGTGTCAGAGATTATGGGGAGAAGGCATGAGAATGGGGTTAGGAGGGAGGGATAGATCAGTCATGATTGAATTGCGGAGTAGACTTGATGGGCTGAATGGCCAAATTCTACTCCTATCACTCATGACCTTATAGCCCAGGTCTCTGGCGCTGTGTGGCAGCGGCTCTCCCATCTGCGCCACTATGCCATCGTGTCCGCACTAACACAAGTACCACCTTCTCCGCCCAGCACCTTGCTCACCGCAGTGAAAGGTTCCGTTGACTTTGGCCACTAACAGACATTGTCCATCACGAGCAAGTCAACGGAAAACGATCAATACTAATTTTCTTTTTCTGCCTGAGCAAGTGGTGCTGAGGCAAATTGTATCATCCTTCCCACTGCCCTTACTTTCAAGGACAACTTTGTCTTTTCATCCTTGCTCACAGATTACTGAGTGTCTGCTGCGTTCGGAGTCGGCACGCTGCCAGCTGTTCTGTGAAGGAGCGCACCACTTTCTCTTGTGAGCTGACACCCTCCCATAGTCAATAATAACCACTAAAAATCCCCTTGAATCGCACCTATATCATATTAAGCAACTTCATGGAGCAAGTACAATGGAGACACGAGGAACAGCAGATGCTGGTTGACAAAAATAGACACAACGTGCTGGAGTGACTCAGCAGGTCAGGCAGCATCTCTGGAGAACTTGGATAGGCGACATTTTGGATTGAAAGATCATCTATCCATGTTCTCCACAGATGTTGCCAGGCCTGCTGAGCTACCTCGGCAATCAACGACCAGTCTCACCCCAGTCACTCCCTCTTCTCCCCTCTTCCATCGAGTGGGAGGTATAGAAGTTTGAAAACACATACCTCCCAATTCAGGGACAGATAATGCCCAGCTGTTATCAGGCAATTATATACAACACAATACAACACAATACAATACAATACAATACAATACGGTTTATTTGTCACATTGCACATAAGTGCAAGTGAAATGAATATGTCAGCAGCAGTACAATTATAAAGAACACACACAAAAACACAATAAAAATGTAACATAAACATCCACCACAGCATTCATCACTGTGGTGGAAGGTACAACAATTTGGCCAGTCCTCCTCCATTTTCCCCCGTGGTCGGGACCTCAACCCTGCGCAGCCGTTGCTGCGGGCGTACAGATGGTAAAAGGACAAGGTACAAGTCCAGGTAAGTCCAGAGTCGGCTCTTCCCCACCGGAGACCGCGGCTTTAGGTTGGTGTAGGCGGTCGAAGATTTATAGGTTTGAAGTTCCTGCCGCGCCGCAGCCAGAAGCACCGCAGACCGCAGGGCCGGCGGTTGAAGCTCCCCTCCAGGGGTGATGGTAAGTCGCCACCGCGCCCGCGGTAGAAGTTGGCTGCGGGTCGGCAGTGATGGCTTCTTCTTCCCCCGGGTCCCCCACGAGGGATCCCGGGCTGCGGACGCCGCGCCAGCTGGAGCTGTACAGACCGCGGCTTCAGGCTGCCGGCGAAACGGAGCGCTCCCCTCCAGCGAGCCCCAGCGAGGGCTCGCCCGCTCCACGCCGAGAGTCCACGGTGCGCCCGCCGCTGAAGCCCCGGGCTCGTCTCCGGGAAAGGCCGCGCCGATCCTTGCTGTTAGGCCACGGGGGAGGCGACCTGGAAAAAGTCGCCTCTCCATGGAGGAGGCGGCCAAAACGGTTTCCCCCACACCACCCCCCACACAAAACACACAAAGAAACATTAAAAACATACTTTAAAACACACAAAAAAAAAAAAAAAGTTGAAAAAACTAACGCGCTGCTGACAGGGCTGCCGCCATTGCAGCGCCCCCACCAACCTCTCATCAACTGGAGAGTGGTCCTGACAATCCTGTGGCCTCGTGGGTTTTCCCCGGGTGCTCTGGTTTCCTCCCACATCCCAAAGACGTAGAGGTTTGTAGGTTAATTGGCTTTGGTTAAAGTTACAAATCGTCCCTTGTGCATAGGATAATGTTGGTGTACGAGGATCGATGGTCGGCATGGACTCGGTGGGCCGAAGGGCCTGTTTCCGGAATATATCTCTGAACTAAAACTAAATTTTAAGGAGTAGCTTGCACTGGTTAAAACTGATGTATAGATGGATATATAGAGCCACAGCTACCTCCCACCCCCTTTTTGAATCAGTAGGAATGGATGAATCATGCAGACATCTTTGTGAAACACTGCCTGCACTTTGTTCTAAACTGCAAGAGGAATTGATTTTACCATCTTGACTGACTCTCAAAATTGCCAACAGCTGATTCTGCAGCAGGGGGAAACTCACAAAGTTACAATAGAGCTCATCTGTAACCAATGCATATCAAATACAACAGAGGCCAGCTGTAATCGATGGAGGCAAACCCAGCGAGCTGCAATATAACCAGGCTGCAAATATATTCGAAACAACCGAGCCTAACATTAGTAGAAATAACCAGCCCATCCACAGTCGACACAGCTGGACTTAGCGATCGCCAAAGCAATTTCAATGCAGCGGACTAAACCACAATACATAATCAACGTCAATATAGTTCACTTCTAAAACCAGCAAAGCACAACTCTGTTTTAATTAATTAAAAAAAGTCCAGCGATAATCAATGCCCTAGATCAATTATTTTCTCGCTGATAATTAACACAAAAGGTGTTCACTTGTAATCAATGTGAAATTGATCATTTATATAATCCAGTGCCTGAATATAAATCACCACGGCAGTTTTAACAGATCGATAATAAAACTCTTCTCTTAGAACCTACTTGTAGGTTGAAGGTTGGGGGGGGGGGGGGGGGTGAGGGGGGGGGGGGGGGGGGGGGGGGTGCAACCCCCTCCGGAAGGGGCAAGGTAGGAAGATGGCTGTAATGATGACAACTGAATGGGAACTTGGTGGTCTCAGTGGTCTCCGAAGGGCGTGTATGATTCTATGATTCCATAACCTGGAGCAGTTATTATTAATTGTCTTGCTAAATGGGAACAAGGGGGAGAAAATATCTCAGGAAGTGAAACCGATTAATAACAGTTTGGAAACACCTGATACTGCATCGATACAAAGATTGATGTGTTTATCATCAGTATCGTTCACCCCAAACTATGCCACACGGGCACAATTCACAATAATTCGCACTTATCAATACATTAGCATTCACTTATAAGCTACATAATGATATCCAACAATAATGAACTGTTTCATAATAATTAGTAGCATTCTTATAACCATCTCAGGGTTTAAATATAATGAACACAATTACATTGATTTTCAATGACCACAAAAGTATGTTCCTTCCGATACAATATAATGCCTTCCTTTTAGTTTTAGTTTTAGAGAAACAGGCCCTTTGGCCCACCGAGTCCGTACCAACCAATGATCCCTGTACACTTACACTATCCCACACACAGTAAGGACAATTTACAATTATGTCAAGGCCAGTTAACCAACAAACCTGGACTTCTTTGGAGTGTTGGAGGAAACCGGAGGTCCTGGAGAAAACCCACGGAGAGAAGGTACAAATTCTGTACAGGCAAGCACCAATTGTCAGGATCGAACCCGGGTCTCTGGCGCTGTAAGTCAGCAACTCTACCTCTGCGCTATAAGGCAGCAACTATAACGCTGCGCTGTAAGGCAGCAACTCTCGTGATACGCCACCGTGCCCCCCATTCCTCCAATTATAAAACTCAAACAGTTAATCTGTAACCATTGAAATGACAATCAATGTATTCATTACAGTTGCCACCTGCGCTTGATGTAAGTGTTAAGGCATGATGGATTAAATCAATCATTTATACCCATACCACACTGTTCACCTGTACATCGACACTACAAGATGCTCAACCTGGTCATTTCAATTTGTGGAATAAATAATGCAGCAGAATCTTGCTTATTAATACAACAATGTTTATTTTCACATCAGTACAGGGCAATATTGTTTGCATTTTCATCTTTAACCATGCAACACGATTACCTATCTTTAAGTACTGAAACGCGGTCAAGGAAAGTGCATTCGCGTTGCGGCCCTATTTTCACCAGTACGCCGTTGATGCAGATGCCAAGAAGTGTGTTCAGCTCTGGCAGAAAATTTTCTAATCTTGTGATGTGGACGATGAGAAGAAGCACTGAAACAATGTTCCCCTCCAACGAGTAGTTTAGAGTTCAACCAGAACCACAATGCCTGTGGTTATCTGTGATAATGGAACATAATCAATGCACTATTATTGATCTCTCATCAATATTTCTCATGAATGGAACAGTGTTCTTCAAAGTACACAAAGGACTTTGGCGATAATCATTGCAAAAGAGATTATTTTTAATCTTTGGATCATTCTGAAGAAGGGTCTCGACCCGAAAAGTCAAATTTTCTCCATAGATGCTGCCTCACCCACTGAGTTTCTCCAGCATTTTTTGTCTCCTTTTATTCTAAATCAATGCAATAAGTGGCACAGTGACACAGCAGTAGAGTTGCTGCCTTACAGCGGCAGAGACCCGAGTTCGATCCTGACTATGGGTGCTGCCTGTACGGAGTTTGTACGTTCTCCCTGTGACTGCGTAGGTTTTCTCTGGGTCCAGAGATGTGTAGGTTTGTAAGTTAATTGGCTCGAATGAAAATTGTAAATTGTAAATTGTCCCTAGTGTGCAGGATAGTCTATTGTACAGGGTGATCACTGATCGGCACAGACTCGATGGGCCGAAGGGCCCGTTTCCATGTTGTATCCTTAAACTAAACTAAATTGAACAAAATGTTCTTTAGCCATAGGCGCTTTCTTGCACAAGTGCAGTAGTTACAGTTCCCTCAGTTACATTGACCATTGATTAAGCTGCATTAGAGACTAAACTTTAATCATCTCAGCTCATTGCCGTACTGTTCATAACCTGCATGATCACTCTTCACCTGGAATCAGTTCAAAATTTCAACCTAGGATCAAAGTGGAGGAGGAATGGAGGAGGACTGGCCAAAATTTGTGCCTTCCACCACAGTGATGAATGCTGTGGTGGATGTTTGTGTTACATTTTTATTGTGTTTTTGTGTGTTATTTCTCATTGTACCGCTGCTGTCAAATTCATTTCACTTGCACTTTATGTGCAATGTGACAAATAAAACCGTATTGTATTGTATTGTATTGTATTGTAAGCCACCATCTTCGTGTACAATCAAAACAGCCGCATTTGCCAATAATCAACACAGCAGGTACGCAAGACCAACCTATAATCAATTTGATGGAGTTCATTTGATGTCAGTATTATACAATGTGTAGAGAGCAACCATACAAGACAGTTCACTTCCAGAGTTCATCAGCAAACTGTACAAATGTATTCATCTATAAATCGACACAACAATGTTCACGCTGTAACCATACAACATCAATCTCACAATGCTCTAATCAATATAATACTATTAGTTATAATTAATATAACACAATTTATCTATAAGTTGGTATAGTTAACATGCAAATCAATACGACTTCTGCATAGAATCAATTGGTCAGTGTTTGCATATAATCAACAATAAGCTGTAAAAACACTCACGATCAATAATGACAGATTTCATCGATACACAGTACAATTATGCTCATTAATATATCAATTATTCCATAATTGATAAACTGTTCATCCTTAATGATACCCGTTTATGTAAAAAGTGAAACATCTTGTTTTGGGCGGTACGATGGCACAGCGGTAGAGTTGCTGCCTTACAGCACTTGCAGCGCCAGAGACCCGGGTTCGATCCCGACTATGGGTGCTGTCTGTACGGAGTCTGTACATTCTCCCCGTGACCGCGTGGGTTTTCTCAGAGATCTTCGGTTTCCTCCCACACTCCAAAAACATACGGGTTTGTAGGTCAATTGGCTTGGGTTAGTACACTTGGTATAAGAGTAAATTGGCCCTAATGTGTGTAGGCTTGTGTTAGTGTGCGGGGATCGCTGGTCGGTGTGGACTCGGCGGGCCGAAGGGCCTGTTTCCGCGCTGTATCTCTAAACTAAACTAAACCTCGATTAGACTAATTTCTTCTCATGTGTTGAATACAAGAGTTCACATGTTATTGAATAAAATAACATTCAGCTATAATCAGCTATAATCTGTGTTATTGCCTCGTCCTTGATTCTGTGTCCCTTTTCAAGTTGTGAGAAGCACATTGTAGCTACAAAAGCAGTCTTTTAGCTTTAGAATGGCATGGAGATGAATTCTTGTATTTTGGAAGGCGGGTGTCAGAGTGTAAAAGGGCTGGTCTCGTAGTGCTGGCAATTTAAGATGGGCTGCAAGAAGGTCTCTTGTTGGATCATGGGGTTAAGTGTTGAAATGTCAGCCTTCTTGCCGCCTCTCCTTTGGCCAAATCCAGAGGTGAGCAGGGGTAATTGAGTTTGAACCAGCAGCTCCTGCTGCTTATTAAACCTTTCTGTGGCCCGATTGCTTCCATTGGCACTGCCCTCTCTTGATCTCCCTGCCCTGGATTCAATGTGCACTCAAAGCAATGGCAGTGTAGTCAATGCTGTCGTGTGAGCAGTAGACTGGGTATTGTTCTTCTCCACATCGGCCCACCGAGTCCGCACTGACCAGCGATCACCCTGCACACTAACTCTGTATCCCACCCGCGCTAGGAATAATTCACAATTATTACCGAAGCCAATTAACCTACAAACATTTGGAGTGTGGGAGGAAACCGGAGCACCCCAAGGAAACCCACACAGATCAAGGGGAGAACGTACAAACTCCGTATAGACAGCACCCGTGGTCTGGATTGAACCCGGATGCCTGGTGCTATAGGCAGCAACTCTACCGCTGCTCCACTGTGCCACCAGCTCCTCCAGCACTTTGTGTTTTGCTCACAATTCCAGCATCTGCAGTTCCTTGTGTCTTTATAAAATCTGCCAAACTCCATTTCAAATGATCAACACTCGATGGCTTTTCGGGGAAGAATTCCTTTCTTTACAATTGCTCACCAGGAAAGCTAGTTTACACCACTCTCCCAAACAAATTCAGCAGTTAATTTAAACACCACTTTTAGTCTACGACAACTAAGCGAATATGGTTTGAAGGTAGACAAAATCTTTGGGGTTCGTTATGACATGGTTTGAAGTATTCTGGAGTCTGAAGAAGGGTCCCGACCCAAAACGATGGTTCCAGAGATGACACAAAGTTAGACATAGTTTGAGAGTATTTTGGGTCTGGACTCTTCTGAGACTGAAGTCGGGTTGGTGGGGACAGGTCCCAACCCAAACGACCAGCTGCAAATGGCCTAGGCCCTGTGTTAATCCAGGGAGATCGACACAAAGTTCAGCAGGAGTGCCTAACCCATGGCAACACTACATTCTAGCCTGGTTCCAGCATCTTTTTGTCTCCAAAAAATATAAGATGGGTTTTGTCCTTTAGGGTCTGGACTGCAAGATCGGGTTGGTGGGGAAGGGTTTCGAGCTGGAAACGTTGCCTAATTCGAAAGACCAGGACTCCAGCTTTTTGCATTTTAAGCATGGCCTCCTTCTTAAACACTGTGCTGGATGGTACCTGAGTGGGTTAGGTGAATTGTTGGCCATAGGGAAGGAGTGATCTCAAGAGTTCACCAGTGATGCTGCCTAACTGCCATTGAGTTACTCCATCCAACAATACATTCTTGTCACACATTCCTTCTCTCCAGAGACGCTGTATGTCCAACTGAGCTACTCCAGCTTTTTGCGTCTATCTTCGTAAGAAACAGGTACATGGATAGGACAGGTTTAGAGGAATATGGACCAAATGCAGGCGGGTGGGACCAGTGTAGCTGGGACATTGTTGGCCGGTGTGGGCAAGTTGGGCTGAAGGGCCTGTTTCCACACTGTATCTCTCTATGACTCTATGACTCTCTGTCTGCACTCCCACAGTCCCTTCCAATACCTCAAACTGAATGATGTATCTCTGTTAATATCAGACATTTTGGGTACCTGGGAAAATGGAGGATGCCTGTTTAAAAGATGTAAAATCTGTTTGATATCTTTTGCAGAAAGCTGCAAGACCCTGTGATATGGATGGCTGTAGAAAGTCTGAAGCCTGGGAAGGGGTTCTATAGAGATTGCTGTCCAGATGGCCTGCAAGTTATGTATGATTTTGCAGAAGGAGCTAGGTCTTGTTGCAAAAGCATGCTTGGGATTGGTTGGGGAAATGTTGGGTTACAATGATGTTGCAGAGTTTTCCCGCCACTAAGTCTGATTGATTCAAGAGAGTGGCCTCACCAAAGATGTTTCTATACCTAGTGAGAATGTTTCGTTACTTAATGGAAGTGTTTCTCCTTAAGTGGTTTGTGTTGAAACTATTTTATGTGCTATTGTATGATTGGGTTAGAGAACTGTCATTCAATGTACTTTGCAGCCCGTATCGGTAATTGGCTTGTAGGCGTTCCCCCCCCCCAATGTATTTTTGCGCCTTTGGTCTGTAAGGGTATAAAAGAGTGGGGAGCACATTGGGGTGTGCCGGTCTGGGGTTTGTTCCATTTGCGCGAAGCTGTTGGTTCGAATAAGTAGAGACAAGGATCGGTCCCGCGGTATTGGTTTTGGTTTTGTGTACACTAAAGGAGAGTTGTGTTTCCAGTGCTCACATTCGGTGTTTGACTGAACCAGACTAGGGGGGTAAGGTGCAGACCAGAATCTACATCTCCAGGTGTTATTTCCTTTAATACCCACAGGAGGTTAGTGCTTCCATAACTGTTTCCGTCAGCCTCTCCTGGGGATACCTTCTTCTTCTTGTCGAGACCACACACAAGATTTGAAGTTGTTCAGCCACAGCTGGACACACGTCTCGGCATCTGCATACAATGGTGTCTGTCTTGTCGCTTCTTGTGCTGCTTATGCATGGTGCCTGCAAAAGATATCTAGAGCCAAACAAACGTATTCACGTCTATAACGTTGTGAGGTGCCTTGATGGGGTGGGAAACTGCACGTGGTCACGCCCTGTTTCGACGAATGCAATCAACCTGGTGTGCACAATCAAATAAGATCAAATAAAACAAGTTGTCCTACAACTTATGGCTGTGCACGACATATGCAACAAGAAGGAGGTGCCTTGATGAGACAGTTGGTGCTGAGATGGTTCTTCCCATGGGTGGTATTTAGAACATGGGGGGAGTGGGGGTATCTTCAGTCTAATGAGGGACAATCAAAGGTGTAGATGGGAATGTAATTATTTTCATCAGAGGATTGCGAATCAGAATTTTCTACCACAAGGAGCTGTCAGGACGGAATCATGGAGTGAACAAGCCATAGTTCCACAGCGTGGAAACAGGCCCTTCGGCCCAACTTGCCCAGACCGCCCATCATGTCCCATCTACACTAGCCCCACCTCCCGGCATTGGCAATCGTTGAAGATTTACGTGCCAAGGTGAGCAGGTTTGTGGTCAGTTTTTTGGGGGGCAGGTGAGCGAGGAGGTCTAGAATAAAAAGGAAAGAGCAGTAAAGTGAATCTGAGGTCATATTTCGATCAGCTATGATATTATTGAATGGCATGGAGGGACATTTCTCCTTTATCTATCTGTCTATTCAATGTTCATGTGCATTTATGTATCAATTTTCTATGCCTCCATCCAACTATTTCATGCATGATGTTAATACAGGGCGTTCCATCACCATAGATGTGTGTACAATGCAGCTGTAAGGTGTGTCGCTGACTGCTTGAGGTAGAATGTTTTAAATTCCTGCACTCTGACTTTCCGTGACAAAGCTTCTGGTTTTATCCCCCTGCTGATAGTCATAGACAGCTGCTGCTTGGCCAAGCTTGGGGAGGTCAAGAAGTGTAAGAGGACTTTTTTTTACCCAAAGAAAGGATATATTATCAAAGGAAGTACACAATGATTTTACAGATGCACTTAGAAAGTACCCTGAGCTGTGGCATCCCGGCCTGGTTCAGCAATCCCAACGCACAGGAACGCAAGAGGCTGCAGAGCGTGGTGGACTCAGCCCGGTCTATCATAGGCACACCCTTCCTTCCCCACCATCTAAAGCATCTACAGGAGAAGCTGCCTCAAGAAGACGGCATCTACCATCACAGATCAGGTCAGGTCAGGGGGAGTTTGCCCCGCCACAAGTACCATGTAATCCCTTGCTACCTGCTCCATGGTCAGATTTACGGCGACTAAACCGTCTCCCCCGCCTGGTTTGCCAGGTGAGGAGGGGGCTGTGGACCCCCAGCAGGTTCAAAAATAAGACCTGTCGAAGGGCGGATGAGCTTCTAGCGAGCCGACAGCCTTCCACACTTCAGTAGAAGTTTTGATCACTGTCGTACATAAGCATTGTAAGGAATGATGATGAAGCACACACACACCAAAATCCTATACTTCCAGCGGCGGAAGTCCGCAGGAACTGGAGGACAGAGATGTGTGGTATGTCTGTCACCGTTCCCGTCGGAAACCAGCACCACTGCGTCACTAATGTTTTCAACAAAGATGAATGAATGAATGAATTTATGAATGAATGAATGAATGAATGAATGAATGATTGAATGGATGAATGAATGGATGAATGGAATGAATGAATGAACCATCACAAATCCCCACCATCCGGGCCTCTCACTGTTACTGCCGCCAGGAGGTACAGAAGCCTGAAGTCCCACTTCACCAGGTTGAGGAACACATACTTTCCTACAACCATCAGGTTCTTGAACTTACCTGCACAACCCTAATCCTACCTCGACACAGAACATTGCTGTGCACATCTTGCGCTACTGGGGACTTGCTTCTCTTATCACAAATGTCTTTTTTCTTTTACTTTAGCTTAGTTTAGTTTGGAGATACGGTGCAGGAACAGGCCCTTCGGCCCACCGGGTCCACGCAGACCAGCGATACCCGCATATTAACACTATCCTACACACACTGGGGACACTTTTACCAAGCAAATTTACCTACATATCTGTGAGTGTGGGAGTGTGGCAGCAACTCTACCGCTACGCAAACGTGCCGCCCACCATTTGCAGCCTTAATTCTGTTCAAATTTGTTATGTAGTTTATATATAATTTATGTTGCTGTGCATTGTCAGAGTCTACATGCCTGCGATGCTGCTGCAAGCTATATATTTCACCGTACCTGTTCAAATAACAATACACTTACACTTGAACTTGCAAACTTGAAGGTTCACCAAATTCCTAGATGGCAGGACTGCATGGGAGGAGTGATTAGAATGACCAGATTTGTACTCACCAGGGTTTAGAGAGTGAAGAAAGAATTCAATTAAAATGAGCAAAATTCTGACAAGGCATTAGTTTAACTTGACATTCAGTCAAGACCTGATTCCATGTTTTTTTTTCTGTGCCCTTTTAAGGTCATAAGGACTTAAGTGATCGGAACAGAATGAGGCCATTCGGCCCATAAAGTCTAACCCGCCATTCAATCATCTCTCCCTCCTAACCCCGTTCACCTGCTTTCTCCCTATAACCCCTGACACCTTTACATTTTGCTCTTTAAAAATATCTTAAAATATGTCCAAATGTCTTAAAAGGCAGAACGCAGTCACTTTAACACCTAGTTCTCTTGTTGGTTTACAAAAAAAGACACAAACTGCTGGTGTAACTCATATGCTGCCTGATCCAGTGGGTTTAGTTTAGACTCGATACAGTGCGTAAACAGGCCCTTCAGTCCATGCTGACCAGCGATCCCCGTGCACTAGCACTATTCTACATACTAAGGGCAATTTACAATCTTTATCGAAACCAATTAACATACAAACGTATATGTCTTTGCAGTGTGGGTGGAAAACGAGCACTCGAGGAAAGCCACGTGGTCACGGGGAGAACGTACAAACTCCATACAGACACCATCTGCGGTCAGGATCGAACCCGGGTCTCTGGCGATGTAAAGTGGCAACTCTACCGCTGCCCCAGTTACTTCAGTGCATTGAGTCTGTTAGCCCCAGCTGACCTATGTTAAAAAGTTATTTTGTCTCAATATCTCCTTTATTTATTATGGCAATGATCTTAAATTGATACCCTCAACACAAGTTACACATCCATGGCCCAGTGGAAAGAAAGGTTGCCCTAGTTACCTTTTCTAAAGCAGTCTGGGCCACGTGGATTATTTCTGCACTAGAGGGACCCCGTCCAATCTATCATCGTTCCAAAGGTCTCAATTGGACTGAGTGGCCTCAATTGCTTTCATGTTCATTATTAGCGCTGCATTGGTATCTGTCAAACTGTTCATGAAATGATTAGTTGCTCCTTGTTGCCACAGGGACTGGCATGGCAAGTTATACCGGTGGCCAGCAGATGGCACAACCCACTTCAGAGTGGCGATGGTGTCTCCAACATTCTTTCAAAGACTTGTCTCAAAGATTTGTCCCCACCCCAGTCAATCCTTCGTCTCTCTTCTCCCGTCGCCCAGAAGGTACAGAAGCTTAAAAGTGCACACCACCTGACTCAGGAATAGCTTCTTCCCCTTTGTTTGAAGAAGGGTCCCAAACCGAAACGCCACCTATCTATGTTCTCCTGAGATGATGCCTGACCCGCTGAGCCACCCCAGCACTCTATGTCTCTTTCTAAACCAGCATTTGCATTCCTTGTTTCTACTTCTCCCCTCTGTTATGCTTCTGAACGGTCCTTCCATAAGCTAGGCTACTGTCTGATTCACCTCCACCCCATTGCGGACATTGGACTTTGTCTCTGGAACTGTTGCACTCCATTGTCGAGAAATATATTCACTATTTTCTATATAATACTCTGTATTTTTTCCTTTTTTTCTCTCTATTGAACTTCAGTTTGACCTGATTGTGTTTATGTATAGGATTATCTGATCTGTTTGTACAGCATACAAAACAAAACTTTTCACTGTGCCTCTGATCGAACCTGGTTCTCTGGTGCTGTAAGGCAGTAACTCTACCGCTGCACCACTGTGCCAGCCAATGCGATTCCAACAAGTTTGGCTGCAGCTCCGATGTTGTGAGTCCCATTTGGAGTTATAGACACTGAAAATGGTGATTAAGATCTGCTCGTGAGACTGTGGGCAAACCTCCATGGACACTTGAGCCCAAGAACCCGCACATCTTTCGGATGTGGCGGGAAACCGGAGCACCCGGAGGAAACCCACGAGGTCACAATCTCCACACTGCCAGCGCCCGATGTCAGGATGGAACCGGGATCTCTGGTGCTGTGAGGCAGCGGCTCTACCATCTGCGCCACTGTGTTATGTAGGAATGTAACGGTGGAATGGTTTGGAAGGGGAGGTTTGGATTTTCCTTCTTGGGACCCACAGGAAAGTCCTTTGGACACGACTGATTTGCTTCAACCCAGAAGGACTGGAAGAAAAAGCTGCAGATGATCAAAAAAGTTGCAAACACTCAGGAGGCCATGCAGCATCTGCAGAGAGAGAGAGAGAAATAAGGGCCCTGGTCCTGAAACACTGAGTCCATTATGACCTCCCTGATCAGGCTCTGTTGAACTAGCTTGGGTTTGAAAGATGTTTCATGTGCAGATGAAATCCTGCAGATTGATGGTCAGAATCAGAACATAATAATAATAACTCATCCACTTTAAATTGCTTTTCTACCTGGCTTCAACCTCACATGGAGATTAGATCATTTCACCGATCAAATAATTTACTTCAGACTCCCAGGAGGTTGGTGTTCAGGTCTATCTATTCTTGTGTTCACTGGCTGTTGCTCAGCACCTGCCAGCGCACAGAATCCCCATCAATAGTCCCGACAAATTAGAGACTGATTTACTTAGCAGCATATACTTAAGGTGAGAGGGGAAAGATTTAATAGGAACCCAACGGGCAATATTTCCCCACAGAGGGGGGAGGGTATATGGAACGAGCTGCCAGAGGAGGTAGTTGAGGCAGGTACTGTAACACCATTTAAAAGACACTTGGACAGCGACATGGGCAGGGGAGGTTTAGAGGGAAATGTGCCAATTAGGGGCAAAAGGGATTATCTTAAAGGGGCATGTTGGTCGGCATGGATAAACATAGAAACATAGAAAATAGGTGCAGGAGTAGGCCATTCGGCCCTTCGAGCCTGCACCGCCATTCAATATCATCATGGCTGATCATCCAACTCAGTATCCTATACCTGCCTTCTCTCCATACCCCCTGATCCCACAAGGGCCACATCTAACTCCCTCTTAAATATAGCCAATGAACTAGCCTCAACTACCTTCTGTGGCAGAGAATTCCACAGATTCACTACTCTCTGTGTAAAAAATGATTTTCTCATCTCGGTCCTAAAAGACTTCCCTCTTATCCTTAAACTGTGACCCCTTGTTCTGGACAGTTGGACTGAAGGCTATGATAGCCAACTATAAGTTGGGCCGAAGGCTGTTCTCATGCTGTGTGATGACACCATGACTCTAATAAGCTGCCAGTTGAAGCCGTAGAGGCAGACACAATTAAAATACTGGCAGGACATTTGGACATGTACACAGAGAGGAAAATGGATGAGCCATATGCAGGCAAATGGGACTAGCTAAGATGGAGCACCTTGGTTTGTTTGGACGAGTTGGGCTGAAGTGCCAGTTTCCCTGTTGTCTGACTATGACTTCCAGCTAAATGGACAGTCCCATTTGACTATTACCAAACCCCAGGGGAAAACAGCAGTCCTTAGAGGCAAATATTTAACATGGCGGAGTTACATTATGCCCCTGTTCCACTTAGGAAACCTCTGGAGACTTTGCGCCCCACTCAAGGTTTCCGTGCGGTTCCCGGAGGTTGCAGGTGGTTGCTGGAGGTTGCAGGTAGTGGAAGCAGGTAGGGAGACTGACAAAAACTACCGGGAACCGCACGGAAACCTTGGGTGGGGCGCAAAGGCTCCAGGGGTTTCCATTCCGGTTTCCTAAGTGGGACAGGGGCATTACTTTCCTATCCATCAGGCACCATCCTGGTGTTTAATACATTGCCAGCCCTTCCTTGTTGCTGGGTTTAAATCCCAGAACAGCCTCAGTGGAAGGACTGGTGGTTCAAAGAGAAGGCTCGTCATCACCTTGTCAATGGACAGCTGATAAATGCTGGCATCAATGGACAGGTGATAAATGCTGGTCACAAGGGATGTGTACTTGTTTAGTTTAGTTTAGAAATACAGCGTGGAAGCAGGCCCTTTGGCCAGACCGAGTCCGCGCCAACCAATGATCACTCCGAACACTTGTTCTATCCCTCACATTTAGGGACAATTTACAGAAGCCAATTAACCTACAAACCTGTCCGTCTTTGGAGTGTGGGTAGCACCCGGAAAAAACCCACGCTGGTCACAGGGAGAACGTGCAGACTCCACACAGACAGCACCCCTAGTCAGGGTCAAACCCGGGTCTCTGGCGTCGTGAGACAGCAACTGCATCAGCTGGGCCACCGTGTCGCCCTCAAGGACAGGCGGTAAATGCTGAACTCACCAGCAGTGCCTACCTAGATCCTGAAAAACAAATAAACAAGAAATAAAAAAGAAACTAAATATAGAAACCTGCGCCTGAGCGTTGAAGGGAAACATGACAGCTTTAAGAAAGCTCACTGATCCTTCCACACTCACAGGGAAAACGTGAATGATCCATTCATTCAGCCCTGCTCTTGTCTCTTGTGAGAAAGTTCAACACTTTATTTGCGAGGAGGAAAGAGAAAGATAGCGAGGGCTGGCCCTGGAAGAGACAGCATTCCACCTCTTTCACTTTGCACCTTTCCACTCACTCTCAAGTCACATCTTGATTCAAGATGTTGTTAGAAAATTATTGATCTGAACTGAGCAGCAAGCAGAAAAAAAAAAAGTTGTAATTGCCTCTGCTACTGGAGTGTAGGACACCAGCCTGAGGGGAAATTTAGCTTTGTAGCTAAATAGTTTCTGTGATACTTCAACCTTTGAAGTATTGGATTTCTGCTGGAGCTGCAGATTGCCCAGACATTTTCTGAAACAGAATTTTATTTCCTCAAATGTCACAATGAGAGCAGACGAAACAGCAATCGCGTTCACATTTGGAATCACAGATTCATCGATGAATGCTGAGGGATTGAGTTTAATCTGATGACATCTGTTTTTAATCAGTTCAGTTTAGTTTATTGTCACGTGCACCGAGGTACAGTGAAAATCTTTTTGTTGCATGCTAACCAGCCAGCAGAAAGATAATACACAATTACAATAAATGCATTTACAGTATATAGTTTGATTAGAAATACAGCGTGGAAACGGGTCCTTCAGCCCACCGGGTCTACACCGACCAGTGATCCCCGCATATTAACACAAGCCTACAAATGCAAGGAACAATGTACACAAACCCAACCAATTAAACTACAAATCAGTACATCTTTGGAGCGTGGATCACAGAAAAAACCCACGCAATCACAGGAAGAAGATATAAACCCCGTACAGACAGCACCCATAGTCAGGATCGAACCCGGGTCTCCGGCGCTGCAAGCGTTGTAAGGCAGTAACTCTACCACTGCGTCACTGTACCTGATAAGGGAATAACGTTTAGTGCAAGGTGAAGTCTGGGTGAAGTCTGATCAAGGATAGTCCGAGGGTCATCAAAGAGGTCGATAGCAGTTCAGCACTGCTCTCTGGTTGTGGTAGGATGATTCAGTTGCCTGATAACAGTCTTCAATATCTTGAAACTGGTGACTAATGGTAGCTGCAGTTGAGAGTCAAGAATGTTAAGGGTGATTAATTGTCATAAGCACCAGCAACGCAACAATGACTTACCTGCTTGCAGCAGCTTTACAGGCCTGTAAATGCAACAACGCAACAAATAAATATAAAATTGATTGACTGAAAGATACAGCATGGTACCAGGCCCTTCGGCCCATCGAGTCCACGCCGACCATCGTTCACCCGTTCATACTTGTTCTATGATATTCTACTCTCTCATCCACTCCCTACACAATTGGGGCAATTTACAGAAGGACAGTTAACCTATGAACCCGCACGTCTTTGGGATGCTTGATGAAACCGGAGACGTTTCGAGTCAGCACCCTTCTCCAGACCTTGTGTCTACATGAATACATTTAGTTTATTGTCACATTAACACTATCCTAAACACACTGGGGACAATTTACACTTATACCAAACCAAGTAACCTACAAACCTGAACGCCTTTGGAGTGTGGGAGGAAACCGAAGACCGAAGATCTTGGAGAAAACCCGCGCAGTCAAAGTGTCCATGATGGAAAAGGGGAAAGCAGCATTTAAGAAAAATATCGGGTTAAATATCCTACTGGAAGGGGAGAATTGGTGGCCATGATGGCAGATCTTTCAAGAAGAGGCTATCCCATTGCATGTTGTTTGTGCTGATGCCAAGAGTTTTGGTTGAGGCAGACACAACAGTGGCATTTTAAGGTACTTTTAGATATGCACATGGATTTGTAGAGATTGGAGGGAAATGGATCACACACAGGCAGAGGAGATTAGTTTAACATGGCGTTTTGTTCAGCATGGACACTGTGGGCCACAGACCCTGTTCTTCTGCTGTGTCCTATTTAGAATCATGTTATTGAGAATAGGTGCACTACACTGGTGCAGAGGGAGATATCAACATTAATACACAGGATGAACAAGCATTGTCTTGGAAACCTCTTCCTGTTGCCTCCTGACAGATTTAGTTTAGATTAGTTTAGAGATACAGTGCCGAAACAGGCTTTTCGACTCGCCGAGTCCACGCCGGCCAGCGATGGCCCCAAATGCGGGATAGTCCACCGCACAATTTGTGGTAGCTGGGGGACTGCGTTCGTGCTCTGGGCACCCTTGCCGCACTGACCCCTTGGCGCTAGCTTGCCGCAGTTTAGCAAACTTGTTAATGCAATACCGTACAAATATATAGACCACCATCAATAATGCAATAAATTAATAATACCTACACCAGGTGGCGCACCAGTAAAGTTGCTGCCTTTCGATCCAGGGTTCGATCCTGACTACGGGTGCGGTCTGCGTGGAGTTTGTACGTTCTCCCCGTGACTTGCGTGGGTTTTCTCCGGGTGCCCCGGTTTCCTACCACACTCCAAAGACGTGCGGGTTTGTAAGTTAATTGACTTTGGTAAAATTGTAAATTGTCTCTAGTGTGTGTAGGATGGTGTTATGCCCCTGTCCCACTTAGGAAACTTGAACGGGTACCTCTGGAGACTTTGCGCCCCACCCAAGGTTTCCGTGCGGTTCCCGGAGGTTGCAGGTGGTTGCCGGAGGTTGCAGGTAGTGGAAGCAGGTAGGGAGACTGACAAAAACCTCCGGGAACCGCACGGAAATCTTGGGTGGGGCACAAAGTCTCCAGAGGTTTCCATTCAGGTTTCCTAAGTGTCCAGGGGCAGAAGTGTGCATGGATCGCTGGTCGGCGCGGACTCGGTTGGTCGGAGAGCCTGTATCTGCACTGTATCTCTAATCTGTCAGGAGGCAACAGGAGGAGGTATCCAACATTTTTTCAGGCGCTGTTAACCCTTTAACAATGCTTGTGTTTTTACCTGACATCGGACACTCAATTTGCAATATGTTTAAAGAATCAAATTGAAAATGGACAAATTTAATTAATTTTAATCAGACATTAATGATCCAAGTATTGAGTGGCATTAATTTGATTTATCCATTTATTGTTCAGTAATAACAATGGTCGCTGGGCATTAAGTAACTCAACAGCTTATATACCAGGTGTATTCTAGTGAAAATGTTACCCTGTACCATATCAAGCGATAATGTGTACATGATTTAAAAGACAATAATGGTGATCGGCAAAAAGAATCTATCTAATATCAAGACAAGCCTTCTTAATAGGTCAAGAAAAGATGTTGTCAAGTTGGAAAGGGTACAGTGAAGATTTACAAGGATGTTGCCAAGGCTAGAGGGTCTGAGCTATCGGGAGAGGTTGAGTAGGCTTGGACTCTATTCCTTGGAGCGCAGGCGGATGAGGGGTGATCTTATTGAGGTGTATAAAATCCTGAGAGGAATAGATCGGGTAGATGCACAGAGTCTCTTGCCCAGAGTCGGGGAATCGAGGACCAGAGGACATAGGTTTAAGATGAAGGGGAAAATATTTTAATAGGAATCTAAGGGGTAATGTTTTCACACAAAGAGTGATGGGTGTATGGAACAAGTTGCCAGGGGAGGTAGTTGAGACAGGGACTATCCCATCATGTAAGAAACAGTTAGACAGGTACATGGATAGGACAGTTTTGGAGAGATATGGACCAAGTGCGGGCAGATGGGACTAGAGTAGCTGGGATATGTTGGCTGGTGTGGGCAAGTTGGGCTGAAGGGCTGTTTCTCCACTGTATCACTCAGTGACTATGACTAAGTATTTAGGTTTGGAATGCATTGTAGTGGAGGCAGATTCAAATGTTGTGTTCAAAGGATAGTTAGGAATGCACTGATGCAAAAGGAGATATCACCATTAATACAGAGGATGAACAGGCAAGCATGTAAGCTTTGCTTTGGATGCAGCTGTTCATGCCATGCAGCACGTTATTTTGTATGGATGATTTCCGAAAAGTCCTCGTCTATTTGTATAATCTAATGGCACCCAGCACTTTTTGACAGGATCTGCAGAGAAATAGCGGCAAAATAATGGATCATTCCGAACTCCTGACATGTGAAGAGGAGACCAGAGCAAATGGCCACATCGGGAAAATGCCTCCAAAACTTCAGTGCTGTATCGAGGGAGTGCCAGTCATACAGTGAGAGAGTGAGAGTCGCCAACTTGCCCACACCAGCCAACGTGTCTCAGCTACACTCGTCCCACCTGCCTGCGTTTGGACCAAATTTCTCCAAACCTGTCCTATCCATGTACCTGTCTAAATGCTTCTGAAATGTTGCGATAGTACCTGTCTCAACTATCTCCTCCAGCAGCTTGATCCATTCACCCACCACTATTTGCGTGAAAAATATACCCCTCGGGATCCTATTAAATATTTCCCCGCTCACCTTAAACCTACTGTATGTCCTCTGGGCATTGACGCAAAAGGCTCTGTGCGTCTGCCCGATCTATTCCTCTCATGATTTTGTCCACCTCCATAAGATCACCCCTCATGCTCATGTGCTTCATGGAATAGAGTCCCAGCCTGCTGAGCTTCTCTCTATATCTCAAGCCTTCGCGTCCTGGCAACATCCATGTAAATCTTATCTGCACCCTTTCCAACTTAACAGCATCTTTCCTATAACAGGGTGTCTAACACTGAACACAATTGCCAATGTCTTGCATGTAGCATGACATCCCAACTCAATACTCTGCCTGATGTAAGTCAACGTTCCAAAATCTTTCTCGACTATCCCATCTACCTGTGATGTCTCCCCCAGGAACTATGTGACCTGCACTCCTAGATCTCTTTGTTCTACAACACTCTTCAGAGCTCTGATATTCACTGCGAAGGTCCAGCCCTGGTTTGACTTCCCAAAATCCAACGCTTCACACTTATTTGTATTAAACTATATTAAATCATTCCTCAGCCCACCTGCCGAACCACTCAAGGTCCTCCTGCAAATTCAGCAATTTCAGATAACGAAGCTACAAGCAACAGCCTCTTCCCTGTGCTCCACTTGGATGTGCATCCATTTCTCCTCTATCTCCTCCCCCATTCCCTTCCACCTATATTCCTGTCCATGGCTTCACTATTTGTACTTCTTTAATCCTTATTTCTTGTTGTTTATTTCATCTCTGGCCTTTGTCCACCCATCAAGCAACACCCCCCACCCCCCTCCCCTCCTCACTTGTATCCACCTATCACTTGCCAGACGTTGCCCTTCCCCCGCCTCTCTTCCAGATTACTCCCCCTGCTTCCCCTCCCGAGCGCAATTAGTCTGAAGGAGGGTCCCGACCCGAAACGTCGCCTGTCCATGTTCTCCAGAGATGTTACCCAACCCGCTGAGTTACTCCAACATTTTGTGTCTTTTTCAGGAATCTTATTCCTGGAATCCAGTCCATTGCTGAACTCAGACATGAGGACAGAGTGAGCAGTTGGGCGATTCCACTTGGACAAGCTGAATTAAGCATGACTTGGTCCTTGGCAAGGGCACGGCAATGAGCCCACCGCAGTTGGAGAGGGTTTGCCCTCCGCAAAGATAATTACTGATTTATTACTGGAAATCTATCCCCAAATTGTGTGACAGTTGCAGGTAAAATTGAACGTTAGGTTACGAAAATCATGGGCTTTGTCACGAGATTTCAAGCACAGTGACAAATCAGTCATCTTAATTATATGTAAGCAACTCTCTGGAATATCACCAATAAGTGGTGATTCTGTCTAAAAATAACTGGGCCGATTGTCGGCTCACAGACAGGAGAGATGTGTTAGACAGTTGGCAGATTGAAACATAGCTCGGCTGACAGCTTCTGGACTTATCATCTAAACTTGGGTTGGCTGCAACTCACACATTGACTTTAGACTTCAGATACAGCGCAGAAACAGGCCCTGCGGCCCAACCAACCTTGTACACTAGCATTACCCTCCACTTCTTGATTATGTCTTGATTAGTGCAGGTGTCAGGGGTTATGGGGAGAAGGCAGGCAGGAGCATGGGGTTAGGAGGGAGAGATAGATCAGCCATGATTGAATGGCGGAGTAGACTTGATGGGCCGAATGGCCTAATTCTACTCCTATACCTTATGAGTATGACCTACACACAAGAGACAATTTACAATTTTTACCAAAGCCAATTAACCTACAAACCTTTGGAGTGTGGGAGGAGGCCGGAACACCCGGAGAAAACTCACACGGTCACAGGGAGAATGTAGAAACTCTGTTCAGACAGCGCCCGTAGTCAGGATCGAATCTGGATCTCTGGCGCTGCAAGGCAGCAACTCTACCGCTGCGCCAACATGCCGCCCCTCGATCAGCTTCAGCTTTGTGAGGTAGTCATCCACAGATACACCGCTAGCTTGAGATGCCGCTTGAAAAGTGGAGTGATGTTGCCGATGGTGCGTCTTTGGTTCCAGGTGTTCTTTCAAACTTATCTATGAGAATTTCCGTCTTCTCCACCTCCGCCTCTGGCTCAAATGTCCAACTGTTGTTCAACTATAGTCCCTTCTCTCATGTCCATAGAGGCTTTCTCACTCTCACTGGCATCCTTTGACACACTGCTGAAGATCAGGCCACATTTCTGTCCAAATCTGATGAAGGCATTCACTGTATCAGCAGCTTCTCAGTCCATTAGTGGTGCTAGGCAGGCATGTTCAACGTGTCCATGTCATATGTTGATAGAATGGAGCGGGCTGTGCTTGTATACTCTGGGATTTAGAAGGATGAGAGGGGATCTTATTGAAACATATAAGATTATTAAGGGATGGGACACGCTGGAGGCAGGAAACATGTTCCCGATGTTGGGGGAGTCCAGAACCAGGGATCACAGTTTAAGAATAAGGGGTAGGCCATTTAGAACAGAGATGAGGAAAAACGTTTTTACCCAGAGAGTTGTGAATCTGTGGAATTCTCTGCCTCAGAAGGCAGTGGATGCCAATTCTCTGGATGCTTTCAAAATAGAGTTTGATAGAGCTCTTAAAAATAGCGGAGTCAGGGGATATGGTGAGAAGGCAGGAACGGGGTACTGAATGTGGATGATCAGCCATGATCACAGTGAATGGCTCGAAGGGCCGAATGGCCAACTCCTGCACCTATTGCCTATTGATCTGACACAGCATTAGCATTCCAAACATAGGTGACTGAATAAAAGCTGACTCAATCGGTTAAGAAGGTTTAGGTTGGTTGTGTGGTTGCATACTCGCTTCACCAGCATCTAGGAACAAAACAAAATCAGTTTATTGTTGAACATTAAAATCCTTGGTAGTTTAGTTTAGTTTAGTTTGTGGGTCAAAAAGGTCCTATTATCATAATATTATTCACCTCAACAAAGTATTTTCTTCACCTCCACTGCTGCAGAGAATACAATCTCAGTTATCAAATCTTTCTTCAAAGTGAAAAAAAAATTCCAGCCCTGCCAACATCCTGATAAATCGCCCTGGATCTTCTCCAGAGCAATTCCACCCTTTCTACAATGTGTCATAGTCTTACATCATGGAAACAGGCCCTTCATCCCAACTTGTCCATGCAGATCAACATGCCCCATCTAAACCAGTCCCATTTATCCGCATTTGGCCCATATCCCTTTAAACCTTGTGAGTGTGTAAGGGTGTGTGTCAGTGTGTGTGTGTCAGTGTGTTTTAGGTTGTGTGTGAGAGTGTGTGGCAGTGAAGCGGCGACAACACCCGGAGTGAGCGGACAATCGGAGACTTGGTGATGTCCGGGGAGCGTTTCCCTCTCCTCCCCTTCCCTGTCTCTTCGTCCCCCCCACCACCGGGAATGCGGGCTGGCCCAGGTGCGCTGTGCCCAGCTGGGGTCAGTGACCCGGGGGTCCGGGGGAGGTGAGGGTCAGTGACCCGGGGGTCGGGCATCGGAGTGGAGCCTTAGCCCGAGATTCATCCCCGCGGCTCCGGAGGCGGCACCTACGCCCCCACTCACCCGGTCCGCTCCTAGCTCTGGGCCGGGGTTAAAACTCCATGGGGGGTGGACAGAGCAGCCGACGGACACAGAGCCGCAGGAGGTGAGGGTGGGAGGTGTGAACGGTGCCTCAAGGGTCAGTGCTCGGACCACCGCCGTGTCTCACCTTTAGACTCTTTTTCCCCAAACCATCCCGCGGCCGGTAGTTTGACACCCCTGCTGTAAGCCAATGCCGCCTAGTTCTTGAATCACATATCCCAGGAAAAAGACTATGCATTCACCTTATATATTCCCCTCATGGTTTTTACTCACCTCTAAAACAATTATTGCTTTAATTTGAATTTCCAGCAGCTGAGTCAAATGGAATCATTAGAACTGCGGAATTTGCCATTTTAAATAATGTGCAATGGGCTTAAGTCAATCAAATTGTTCGTTATTTGCGGGCAACCAGCTGACAGAAAGCTATTCTCATTGGTGAGTGTGGGGAGGAGGGTGGAAGCCTTGGGTGGATTCAATTTTACGTGACTTACTTAAATTTTTTTTTTAATGAGACCGTGAGAAATTTGTGATCAGCGTGAGAGCGTGAGAATCAGATGAATTGCGTGATTCTCACTCTCAATGCGTGAGAGTTGGCAGCCCTGACGTACAAACACACACAGAAACGAACACACACTCTATCGAACATATGGGCATTTGATGAAGAGCACAAATGCAATGATTCAATGACTATGCAATGATATTTTATTGTCACGTGTACCTAGATACAGTGAAATGCTGTGTGATGTGTGCGCATGTGCGGGGCTTTTCCAGAGTGTGCGCATGCGCGGGGTCTCAGGCCGGCGAGGCCTGTGGAATTAGTGATATTTTCCAGGCGCTTTGAAGTTATGTATTACAGAAATTAGTTGCTTAAAGCTTAAATAAAGTTAAGTAAATTACGAGCTGCGTAAAAGTTTCATTTGCCTCGCAACACTGTGTTTTGCATGCAACCCGGTAAAATAATATAGCAGACACCTAGGCAGTACGCAAGTGTCGCCACATTTTGTCACACGTTTGGGAAACATCTTCTCATTTTGCACAGTACAACTGTTGTTTTGCAAGATGACAATAAAGGTTGATTGATTTATTGATTGATTGATTGATTGATTGATTTTGACGGCGACCAAGTCACAAGAGTTCACCGAACAGTCCTGTCTACTGCCCGCCACCACATGTGGCAGCAGGCCTCAAAAACGGACACAGGAATCAAGACAGCAGAGTTGCACTGGAGGCGTGCATCAGAGCGAGCACAAGGTGAGTGCGGCTGGCCCGCACACAACCTCGGTAATTCCACATGATGATGTTACTCTCACTAATTACACCCCAGTGAATTGGCAGTTTGCAGCTCCACCCCACCAGCAAACAGGAGGGGAGGCCGGCAGGCACGGGGCTGAGAGCTGCACACCGCCATTGCAGCCGCGCCGCGTTGGCTGCGATCCCTCGTCTGCAAAATAGAAGGTGTGAGACATTTCCTTCTCCCATTTCACCAGACACGAGCCCCGGCTCTGATCCCTGTTGTGGGCGGCAGGCAAGTTATATTGATGCACAGCACGTAATTAAATCAATGTGAGATAATGAACACCAATTAGTGGTCCAGTTAGGCAGATCTTCTCATGTAAATACTCTATCTTTCCCAACGGGTAACTCCTTTTTATTATCTGTTTATGTTTAATTTCCAACAGCCACAGACACTTTGTACGTTTGCCACCAGCTCCCACATGCAGCAATTTGAAAAAATGATTTGTGCCTCTGTTTAATTGTCCAAACTGCACTGTTGCAGGCAATAAACACCTCTCCTGGAACTGGGGTGATTCATATCCAGTGCATTGCAGCAGTAAGGCAGGGTGATAGACAGAGAGAGGGAGAGAGAGGGGAGAGAGAAAAAGGGGGTTAGGGGAGGATAGAGAGATATAGTGAGAGAAAAAGGGGGAGAGAAAGAGAGATAAAGAGAGGGGGGAGAGAGAAAAAAAATGGAGGTTAAGAAAGAAGGGAGAGAGAGAGAGAGCGAAAGAGGGAGAGAGTGAAAGAGAGGGAGATGAAGAGAGAGCGAGACAGACAGACAGACAGACAAAGATAAATGGAGAGAGAGACAGAAAGAGAGACAGAGTGGGAGAAAGAGAGAGAGAGACAGATAGAGAGAGAGAGACAGATGGAGAGAGAGAGAGAAGAGGAGAGAGAGACAAGAGAGAAAGAGAGAGAGAGAGAGAGAGAGAGAGAGAGAGAGAGGGAGAGAGAGAGAGAGAGAGAGAGAGAGAGAGAGAGAGAGAGAGAGAGAGAGAGAGAGAGAGAGAGAGAGGGGGGAGAGAGAGAGGGGGGAGGGAGAGAGGGAGGGAGTGGAGGGAGGGGAGAGAGACACAGAGAGATAGGCAAATGTAGTGGGCTCGTGCAAAATGAGGGATATGGCACAAAATTGGAAAAAATTAAAACTAATGGAGAGTTTCCAGGAACAAATAGTATACATCAGGAATTCATATTATTTAGAAGTGACAGCAGTCTGTAAAGAGATTGTTCTCCTGTATTGAGATAATGGGACAGTTAGCTGCATGCATCTGTATTCTACAGGCTCAATGGGAAAGCTGTGATGGTGACTGTAGGAAGCATCCAAGTGTAAACTTCCATTCTTTTGAAGCCTCTGAAAGGGTCTACATGATAAGCAGTGTTAACCTGTCATCAGGACTCAGTCTGTAACACCCCTCCTCACTTACAACATCCCCTCCCTGACAACGTATTCCTTTGCAAGCCTTGAAGAATCAGTTTCACCGGGGTTGGAACTCAAACACTGTTTTGTTAGTTACTGCACATTGATTTAAGCTTGCATATCCTACAGGCATCTCCAAAGGATGTAAGAGAGGCAACATGACATAGCTGTGTACCAAAGGCCAAAACATGGCTATTAGTCATTGAGTCATGGAGCCATACAGCGTGGAATCTGGCCCTTCGGCCCAACTGGACCATAACGGCCCACATGTCCCATCTACATTAGCTCCACCTGCCCGCGTTTGGCCCATATCCCTCTAAACCTGTCCTACCCATGTACCTGTCTACATGTTTCTTAAACATTGCGATAGCACCTGCCACAACTACCTCCTGCGGCAGCTCGTTCCATACACCTACCACCTTTTGTGTGTGAAACTTAAATCTTTCCCCCATCACCTCTGGTTCTCTAGGTAAGAGACTGTGCATCCATCTGATCTAATCCTCTCTTGATTCTGCACACGTCTATAAGATCACCCCTCATCCTCCAGCACTCGAAGGAATCGAGTCCTTGCCTGAACCTCTCCCTATAGCTCAAGCCCTCAAGTCCTGGCAACATCCTCATATAGTTTCTTCTCTGCACCCTTAGTATTATTCCTATTATATAATTATTCCTAAAAGTGGTGTATCTTAGTACCTCCCAATCTGCTACATTTCCCTTCAAATATTAAAGATAAAATGACATTTATTTATATCCAACCCTGACAAATTGATAGTGACCTGTTTCCTTTCCCTCTGCTCAGTCCATCTGAACCAAGCTGATCTCCCGGTGGCCCAGCACTTCAACTCCCCCTCCCATTCCCAATCTGATCTTTCTGTCCTGGGCCTCCTCCATTGTCAGAGTGAGGCCCAGCGCAAATTGGAGGAACAGCACCTCAAATTTTGCTTGGGTAGTTTACATCCCAGCGGTATGAACTTTGACTTCTCTAACTTCAGGTAGCCCTTGCTTTCTCTCTCCTTCCCCTCCCCTTTCCCAGTCCTCCCACTAGCCCCACTGTCTCCGCCCACTTTCTTTATTTGTCCTACCCCCTCCCCTGACATCAGTCTGAAGAAGGGTCTCGACCTGAAACATTGCCAATTCCTTCCCTCCATAGATGCTGCCTCACCCGCTGAGTTTCTCCAGCATTTTGTGTCTACCTCGTGTTGCCTTTCCCTTATTGATTGATTGAAAGATGCAGCATGGAAACAGGCCCTTCGGCCCACCAAGCCCATGCCGACCATCGATCACCCGTTCTATGTTATCCGACATAAAATAAAACAAAATAACATAATCATTTTTATTTAATACAAAAATATAAAAAAAGATAATGCAGGAGGAACTTTGGGTCAGGCAGCATCTGTGGAGGGAATGAACAGGTGGTTTCAGGTTGGAACCGTTCCCGTCTGTTCATTCTCTCCATACATTACTTGGAATTTATAAATGACTTGTCCGTCTAATTTGAAGGTATTGAAGGTGAATCCAACACTTAATTCATCCCATGGAGACACAAGAGACTCTGGAATCTTGAGCAAAATTCAAGCTGGAGTGGCTCAGTCGGCCGGGCAGCATCTGTGGAGGGAATAACCAGACTGGATTGGAATCCCAACCCGAAACGTTGTCTGGTCCGTTCCCTCCTCAGATGCTGCCTGGCCACTGAGTTCCTCCAGC
Source organism: Leucoraja erinaceus (assembly GCF_028641065.1). Classification (NCBI taxonomy): domain Eukaryota; kingdom Metazoa; phylum Chordata; class Chondrichthyes; order Rajiformes; family Rajidae; genus Leucoraja; species Leucoraja erinaceus. Next base: position 17,076,622 of record NC_073401.1, read on the forward strand.
AATTTGTGTTTTGCTAATTAATGGCAATGTTGTTTGTGGGATCGGGCTGTATGGAAAGTGGCTGCTACATCAGTCTATGCAGCTTCAAGGACATGAAAGCGACGCACACTGAGGCTTCTTTGATGCTCAGATGGTATTTCATGCAGATATTATAAATTGTGCCACTACATATAAAAATCTTTTGAAAGAATGGTCCCTCTTTAAGAAATACTTTATTTGCAGTTTATAAATGATACAAGTATACAAGACTTTGCAGTACTTTTATTGATTTTTAAACCACTAACCCTTTGTCAAGAACTGCGGTGGTAAATGCGCAAATGTTTGTTTCTGATTCCACAACCAGCGCACTCCTAATTTGTGGCCAGTTGTTAAACAATTCCCTGCAGGTAGAAGAATAAATCTCTTGGATTGATGGTTCTGTTAAATCTATAGTTCCTATAGTTCTGATGGAGCCCTTTTATGGCCTATTTAGATGTTGGCATCACCCTACTTCAAACATCAACAACTTGTGTTTATGCAGCAACTTTTACACCTCTCGTGATCAAACAGCAGACTGCTGGAGGAACTCAGCAGGTCAGGCAGCATCTGTGGAGCAACGGACAAAAAAAGTGCTGGAGTAACTCACCGCATCAGGCAGCGTCTCTGGAGAAAATGGATGGGCGACCTTTTTGGGTCAATAGACAATAGGCAGACAATAGGTGCGGGAGTAGGCCATTTGGCCCTTCGAGCCAGCACTGCCATTCAATGAGAACATGGCTGACCATCCACCGTCCTCTGCCTGTTCCACCATCGAGGTCTTCTTTAGTTTAGCTGAGTTTAGTTTAGAGATACCGCACGCAAACAGGCCCTTCGGCCCACTGAGTCCACGCCGACCAGTGATCTCGGCACATTAACACGATCCTACACACACTAGGGACAATTTACATTTATACAAAGCCAATCAACCTACAAGCCTGTACGTCTTTGGAGGAATCCGAAGATCTCGGAGAAAATCCACGGGGTCATTGGAAGAACGTACATTCTACGCACAGACAGCACCCGTAGTCGGGATGAAACCCAGGTCTCTGGCACTGTAAGGCAGCAGCTCTTCTGCTGCGCCACTGTGCTGCCCTGGCCGCGCTTTGTCAGGAACTTCCTGCCTCGACCTACCCACCGTGGGTGACTCTGCCAGGGGCGCAGCTCCACACAGTTTAGCTCCCAGGATCTCAGGCACAAGCAAGCTTCTCCAGCCCAACAAGGGGTGACCCTTGGAGAAGCGTCTGGAGATGGACCTAACACACAGTGAAACAGGACTTGCTTCGTGCTCTGTTCAATGAAAGGGTGCCTGGCATTTATTGTGCAACCCTAATGGTCCTTCAACTGAGGAGATGGTTCATAGCCAACCACATAGGAAACATTTGAACAAGCATATGGACAGGAAGGAACAGACTAAAACACGTTTCTCCCCCCCCCCACACACACACATACACAACTAAAATAAACTGAAACAAACAGTGACAACGCGACGAGAAAATAAAAAAATAAAAAAACAAACGGACTGCAGGCGAGCCGCAGTTACTAGGGCAGCGCCGCCACTTCTGGATCCTGAAGATCAGTCTGAAGAAGGGTCCTGACCCAAAATGGCATTTGTTATTTCCTCCACAGACACTGCCTGACGTTACAGTTCCTCCAGCACTTAGCTTTTTATTGTTATTCGGACACTGATGGCACAACCGATAAAAGGCTGAAGGGTGCAGCGATTGTGATGCAGTGTAGATGGGACATGTTGGTCAACATGGGTAAGTTGGGCTGAGGGGCCTGTCTCTACATTGTGTGGTTCCGTGACAAATTGGAGGATTAGGACAGACCAGGTTTGACTCGCAGATTAATGAACCAGATGGGTTTTTACAACAATCTTGGCTCCTATTACTGAGACCAGCTTTTTATTAATTGCAAATGTATTTAACTCTTTCAATATAAACTACCCAGCTGCTGCGGTGGGAGTCAAACTGATGTCTCTAAATCAACTGTTCAGAACTCATTTTGCTAGCTCAGAACTTAATCACTATGGCCCTGCAACCCACGGTTCCAAACGGCCGGCTTCAGTCTAATTGCCAGGGAGAGGGATGTCCAGTGGCAGGGAAACAGTCTGTGGTGGGACCACAGGAATTTGCTCTGGGTGTTTCCCATCTACTTGCTTCCCACATGATCTTCCTCTCATTGGGCAGCAAATGAAACATGAGGAGGGACAAGTTCCATTCTGGGTACATCGTGACCACAGGCAGGTTCAGAGGCACCACAGAGCCAGCAGATCAGCCAGGAACCCTGGATGGCAGGAGTGAATACTCACAAACCATCTGGGCCATTCTGCAATCATCTCAGACTAGCAACTCTAGTCTTCATCCAAAAAAAGATTGCACGGTGGCGCAGCGGTAGATTTGCTGCCTTACCGCGCCAGAGGCCTGGGTTCAATCCCGACTACGGGTGCTGTCTGTAAGGAGTTTGCACGTTCTCCCTGTGATCGCGTGGGTTTCCTTCCCACATCCCAAAGAGGAACGGGTTTGTAGGCTAATTGGCTTTGGTAAAATTATAAATTGTCTCTAACGTGTAGGATAGTGCTAGTGTACGGGGTGATCACTGGTTGGCACCGACTCGGTGGACCAAAGGGCCTGTTTCCACGTTTAACCTCCAAAAAAAAAGATGCTGTCAGACCCACTGAGTTCCTCTTTGACACTTTGGGTTTTTCTCAAGATTGCAGCATCTGCAGGTCCTTGTGTCTTCCTTATACTGGCCTCTGGGCACAGAGACTGGTGGTTTACATTCTCAAACCCAGGTGTACCCAGAGGCAGGGCCAAGCACTAGGCATCCGTGGATCTCAAATAGTTTCTGTGATTTCTAGGCTTCCGGAATTACAGGGCAGAAAGCAAGTCCTGAATCACTGGTGTCCCAAAGGGTTATTCTACTATAACACACCTGCAGCACGAAGGGACTCAGCAAGGGCTGGGTTCTGAGGGCTACACTAATCCAACAAAAGACAATTAAAAGGCGTTTGTGTAGGAACTGCAGATGCTGGTTTATACCCAAGATAGGTACAAAAAGCTGGAGTTACACAGATGCTGCATTTCTGGAGAAAAGAAAGAGGTAATGTTTCAGATCTGAACCCTTCTTCACTCTGAATGGGTCTGAAGAAAGGTTCCGCCCCAAACGGTCACCTATTCCGATAGGAATGGCTTTGAGGGATATAGGCAAATGCAGACAAATTAGTAGATGGTGCATCTTCTTCAGCGTGGGCAAATTGAGCCAAGGCCTGTTTCCATTCTATGACTTTATGACTCTAATTCCACAGTTCTGGCACTACCGGAGATGTAACTAAACAAGCGCAGTGGAGCTGGAGAGAAATGTCAACAATCCCCGTCCAGATTATCACAGCAGCATTCAGCTTTACTCATCCCATGCAAGAGCTCGGTGCCAGACCCACCAGTTATATTTTCCTGGCACTGGGACTCGAATCCTGTGTCTAAAACAAACACATGCAGATTCATGGACTTAACCCATCACCCTCCACAAGATCGGTATAATCTCCTCACAACGCACAAGGAACATGTAGACAGGTACATGGATAGGACAGATTTTGAGGGATAAGGGCCAAATGTAATTTTGTCGGTGCCCTTTATGTGGCGACTATTTGCATACCTTTGGTTTGCAAGTAAAATATTTCACTGTGACCATATGGCATGGATTCAGTTCAACGAGTTGCCTGTTGCATCTCTGTACACCGCCCCGCCAGTCTCCGGTGCCCCTGCCAAGCTCACATGTGGTTTGTCCTTTCAGGTTGCATCTTACCCCTGGCCTACACCATGGCGGCACAGTGGCACAGCTGGTAGAGTTGCTAGAGACAGCGGCAGAGGCTCGGGTTCGATCCTGACTACGGATGCTGTCTGCACGGAGTTTGCACGCTCTCCTTGTGACCATGTGGGTTTTCAACAGGTGTTTAGTTTAGTTTAGTTTAGTTTAGTTTAGTTTAGTTTAGAGACACAGCATGGAAACAGGCCCTTCTGCCCACTGAGTCCCGAGTCCTTACTGATCAGCGATTCCCACACACTAACACTTTCCTACACACATTAGGGAGAATTTTCAATTTTACCAAGCCAATTAGCCGATAAATCTGTATGTCTTTGGAGCGTGGGAGATAACTGGGACCCTATCGGACAAAAACCCTCGTAAGTCACGGGGAGAACGTACAAACTCCATACAGACAGCACTCGTAGTCGGGATCGAACCCGGGTCTCTGGCGCAGGTAAGGCAGCAGCTCTACCGCTACGCCACCGCCCCACATTCCAAAGACGGGCGGGTTGGTACGTTATTTGGCTCCTGTAAATTGGTCCCAGTGTGGAGAACTAGTGTATGGGTGATCGTTGGTCGGTGCGGACTCGGTGGGCCAGAGGGCCTGTTTCTATGCTAAACCCTAAACTGTAAATTCTAAACACGTTCCCTTCCAACTGACAGTGCACTGAAGGCAGCTGCAAACCGTGGCTAAAGTTCAGCTGAACACATCAAAGATAAAACCGAGAGAAGGACATGCAGGGACCCATCCATGGTTCTGTTCAAATTGTAATCCTATGACACAATTAATCACCTTGCTGCCCATTGTGAACATGAAGAAGCCTCAGAAACACACAGAGGCTGCAGAACAGTTGAGTTTTGTTTCGTGAGGAAACATTGGCATGTTTATTGATTTTTCTTTTCAACATTAAACCAGAAATTGGGACAGTAATTCGCCTCAAGCTGGATGGCATCTTGATCAGAGTCATGGAGTCATACAGCATGGAAACAGGCCCTTCGGCCCAACTTGTTCATGCTGTCCAAGCTAATCCCATTTGTCCACATTTGGCACATATCCCTCTAAACCTTTCCTATCCATGTACCTATGCAAATGTTGTTTAGATGGTGTTGTGGTACCTGCCTCAACTAATTAGTCCACAAGCATGGAGTCTCCACACAACAGACTTATTGCGGCAGTGTCAGCCCCAGTTTGGGTTACCTAGATTCCATATCAAAGCTTATCGAGATCCTGTGATTTTCATAAAACTCCAGAGACATCGTGTCCAACCTAAAGGGTTCTCAGGAGTTCCTCAACGTCTGGAAGGACTGGCCTGTGGCTCTAGCGAGTAACTATTGACAGGTCTCACCTACGGAGCTTGCAGACCTGGTCTCCAATTAGTATCTAATTCCAGGTAACCACACGATGTGAAGACAGGGCCCAGAGGCCGGTGACCACCCTTACAATGTGGTGAAAGGAGCAGAACAGGGAAGAGCTTAGAATGAGCGGAGGGGAAGAAGAATGCATGAAAATCAAAGTGGAGAGATGTGGTCCAAAAAACATTGGTCATATGTCAAGTGCGAGAAGAGTCAAGAGTGTTTAATTATCCAGTGTTGAGCCCCGCTGAGGGGGCGCTGTAAACAGTTTATGTGTGTATCGTTAGATCTGTCTGCCGTTGTATGTATCAAATTTAGTACCTGCACTGATGTGAAGCACTTTGGTCAACGTGAGTTGTTATTAAACGTGCTATACAAATAAATTTATTATTATTATTATTATTATTATTATTATTATTATTATTGTTATTGTTATTGTTATTATTATTATTATTATTATTATTATTATTATTATTATTGTTATCATATGCACCAGCAATAGAACAATGAAATTAATTCATGCAATTCCATACGAATAAATAGACTAATCAGAATGCAATAAATGAATAATACCAATACCAGGTAGGCAGATCTGCACAGTGGTGCAGCGGTAGAGTTACTGCCTTACAGCGCCAGTGACCCAGGTTCGATCCCTACTACGGATGCTGTCTGTACGGAGTTTGTACGTTCTCCCCGTGGCCGCGTGGGTTTTCTCCGGGTGCTCCGGTTTCCTCCCACGCTCCAAACACATGCAGATTTGTAGGTTAACTGACTTTGGTAAAATTGTAAATTTTCCCTAATGTGTGCGTAGGATAGTGCCAGTATACATGGTTCGCTGGTCAGTGCGGACTCAGTGCGCCGATGGGCCTGTGTCCACTCTGTATCTCTAAATCATACAAAATAAACTAAACTAAACTAAACTAAGTTAAACTAAACGGTACAAACACAAAGTCTTGAGTGCAACCAAAACAAAGTCCATAGCCAATCATAGTTACTGAGGCAGGCCTGTGGGTTAGTGTTGTGCACTGTTCAAAAGCCTGATGGTTGCTTGGATAAATATTGCCCTGGACATCATATAGTCATAGAGTCATACAGCGTAGAAACAGGCCCTTCGGCCCAACTTGCCCACTCTGGTCGACATGTCCCAGCTATACTAGTCCCACCTGCTCACCTGCGTTTGGCCTATATCCCACCTAATCTGTCCTATCCATGTACCTGTCTAACTGTTTCTTAAATGTTGCGATGGTCCCTGCCTCAAAAACCTACTCCGGAAGCTTGTTCCATTCACCCACCCCCCTTTGTGTGAAAAGATTCCTCTTAAATCTTTTCCCCTTCACCTTAAACCTATGCAAGTAGCGTAAAAACGCAAAGTAAAACTCCAAATGACAATTAAATTGACTCTTGACTCTTGCACTCTTCATGGGGAAATGTCGGCAGCTCACTTTCCCTTGGACCGAAATTGCCTTCACTTGGAATGGTTCAGCAAGCACAGATGCCAGTGGAGCTTTTGGCCCCTGTAGCAGGAGAAGCTGCTGGTTAATGCAGCCACTCCGTATACCAGTGGATAGCAGGAGGACACATCAGCCAGCTGTTCCCAGCCTCATCGGCACGAGGGGCTGGCAACGGTTTGCAGAGGGGATGGTTGGCACTCCTGTGTTTCTAACTTAGCAACTGGTTTTAAACACTTTACTGCATCCCAGACTCTGCAGAATGAAGATGATGTGTAGGACAGAACTGCAGATGCTGGTTTGCACCAAGAGCAGACACAATCGTCTGGAGTAACTCAGCGGGTCAGGCAGCATCTGTGGAGAATAGGAATTGGTGGAGTTTCGCGTCGAGACCCTTCTTCAGACTGAGAGTCTGAGGGAAACTAGTGGAATGAAAAGGTGCGGAACAAATCCGAGCTGGCACTGATGACCAAGGAGCCCAGAGGACAGAGTTTTATCGAGAGTGTTTAAGAAGGAACTGCAGATGCTGGAGAATCGAAGGTTACACAAAAAAGCTGGAGAAACTCAGCGGGTGCAGCAGCATCTATGGAGCGAAGGAAATAGGCAACGTTTCGGGCCGAAACCCTTCTTCAGACTCGAGTTTTATCGAGAGATGGGCAAAATTTAAAAGAGGTGAAGGGCACGTTTTTTTTTAGTTTAAAGGAGATGCGAAGAGCAAGGGGAAATTAGAGATATGTAAATGTATAGAACAAATCAGAGCAGGGAAAGGTGGAGCTCACAATGGGCCATTGTTAGCTGTGGAAGAGGTGATAAAGAAGGGATACGAACAGTCAAACTAACAGGATGACAATGAAATTAACAACACGATAGATGGGGAGGGACGGAGAGAGAGGGAATGCAAGGGTTACTTGAAATTAGAGAAATCAGTGTTCATACTCTCTGGGCTGTAAGCATTATTAAGAGTTTATTGGGTTGTCTTCTGACCTGCCCACTGGAGCCATGGGTCTGGCCAACTGGTCCAGGATCATCATACATTCAGAGGAATACAATACCAAGAAGAGCTCACAATACAAAAAAAGCTGGAGATACTCAGCGGGTCAGACAGCATCACTGGAGAAAATGAATAGGTGATGTTTCTTCAGTCTGAAGAAGGGTCTCGACTCAAAACGTCATCTATTCCTTTTCTCCAGTGATGCTTTCTGACCTGCTGAGCTACTCCAGCTTTTTGTGTCTATCTTTGGCATAAACCGGCATCTGCACTTCCTTCCTGCAGTGTAATTTGATGGGATAACATGCAGAACAAGCTTTTCACTAAAGCTTGGAACTAAACTCAAGGAAACACCTTTCACGCTAACATGATTATTTCACAGTCCTGACTCTAATACTCTGATTTCTCCTACACTCTTCATTCTAACAGACCAACAGATCACATACCTTTCACCAATTTTAATATCTCCCACATTCGCACCATCACTCTTGTATTCCACACCCTCACTGAATTATTCTCTAAGATATCCGATTCTCCCAAGCTCACACTTTCTGATATATTCATTAACTTCATCAACATTAACTTTGCCAATACTCTCTGATATATTTCTGATCTTTGCTCTGGCAGTCTTTGATTTTTTTACTTCCTCTGTGCAGGCAGAGATTAGTTTAGCTTGGCATCATATTCGGCATGGACATTGTGGGCCAAAAAGCCTGGTTCTGTGCTGTTGATATATTGATATAGCAGCACAGTGGCACATCTGGTAGAGCAGCTGCCTCACAGCGTCAGAGACCCGGGTTCCATCCTGACCTCGCGGGTGCTGTCTGTGCGGAGTTTGCATGTTCTCCCCGTGACCGCGTGCTCCGCTTTCCTCCCACGTCCCAGAGACGTGCGGGTTTGTAGGTTAACTGGCCTCTGTACATTGACACTGGTGTGCAGGCAGTGGATGCAGTGGAGTGGGATAGTATAAAACTGGTGTTGACGGGTGATCGATGGGCTGAAGGGCCTGTTTCCATGCTGTGTCTTTCAGACAATTCAATCAATCAGTCCCATAAACCTCACTCTAACAGACTAACACATCCCCAGTCGCTAACTGTAACATCCTCAGACACAGTACACTCTAGTCTCTGCAAAACTCCTTTGCACACCCCTGCCTCATTCACACTGGCTTATTTGGATATACTGTATCCTACACATTTTATCTTAGCGTTCTTCAATCTGCTCTCGCTGTGAAACACCTTGTGCATGGTGCATCCCGCTCAAGGGATAGTTGGATTGGACACTTCTGATATCCATACAATCAGGTAATTATCTCTGCAAGGCCTCGTGTTACAGAGTTGTTGGTTTACTGTATTATGCCCGATGCACTCACCCTAATAACTGGAAGCTAGCGCAATAAAATGAGTAAACTATTGATCGGTTAATAAGATTAGTCCATTGCTCTGATGAGGTGCATCCTAAGAGCCATTTACTGTGCCAGCTCTCTTATGCAGCATCTCTCAGACATGGAGTCTCATTTCAACAAGTTCATAATAACAGACCATTCACCCTCTCTATCCCCCTCATGTTTTTATGATCACTCCTCGGCCTCCTGTGCTCCCAAGAAATCAAGTCCTAGCCAGCTCAATCTCTCCCTATAGCTCAGGCCCTCGAATCCTGGCAATGTCACATGGATATGCAGTGAATGGAGAGGGGATAAGGATCACGTGCAGGCAGATAAGATTTGGGGTGGCACGGTGGTGCGGTGGTAGAGTTGCAGCTTTACAGTGCTGGGTTTGATCCTGACTGGGTGGTGTCTGTACACAGTTTGTACATTCTCCCTGTGACCCCATGGTTTTTCTCAGGGTGCTCCGGTTTCCTCCCACACGGGTTTGTAGATTAATCCGCTTTGGTGAAATAGTCAACTGGTGTTGGCTCGAAGGGCCGAATGGCCTCCTCCTGCACCTATTTTCTATGTTTTCCCCAGTGTGTAGGATAGTGCTAGTGTTTGGGGTCGGCGCCCAGGGATACGGGTGTTGTGCAAGTAGATAAGTGATAGTCTTGGCATCATGTTCACACTCACATTGTGGGCTGAAGGGCCTGTTCCTGTGCTGTACTGTTCTATGTTCCATGTTATGAGAAAAGAACATTTTTGAGGATGAGCAAGCAGTCTAATGGGTCAAATGGCCACCTGCTGTGCTGTTCTGATCTTTGCATCTTTAATTGGTTAACTTGGAAATCTGAGGGCAGATATCAGGCTTCTGAGACCAGTAAATATTTCATAAATTGGTTATTACTAAATTCAGGTATTGGTAACCAGGAAGGTTTAAATCTCATTAAATCTGCCTTTAATCCCAAATAATGTGTGTTTGCGGTGTTCAGTAGGAGGGTAATGAGCAGTCAGTGCTTCTAACCATCACTAATAGATTTCTAATAGACCTTTACTGTTAAGTACACAGCAGACAGCGTGTTTAATGTTTAATACATAACCCGATTAGTTCACGGTTCTGCTTTATTTAGTATCTGTTGCCGCAGAAGATAGAAGGTTCATTTTTATTCCCTTAATGAAGTCATAGAGCTAGAAAGTGAAAAGACGGAACAAGAGCAATGGACATTGAGGGGAAGGCAGCGAGAACATGCTTTCTGTCTGTTGCAAGGACAGTCTCAGGTAAGCTCTGTTTGACGTGTTCAAGAAGGAACTGCAGATGCTGGAAGATCGAAGGTACACAAAATTGCTGGAGAAATTCAGCGGGTGCAGCAGCATCTATGGAGCAAAGGAAATAGGTGACGTTTCGGGCCGAAACGTCACCTATTTCCTTCGCTCCATAGATGCTGCTGCTCCCGCTGAGTTTCTCCAGCATTTTTGTGTACCTAAGCTCTGTTTGACTCCAGTTATACGCCTGCTGGAATCAGACCCAGATGATCAGACCCAGGCAGCACGGTGACGCAGTGGAAGAGTTGCTGCCTTGCAGCGCCAGAAACCCGGGTTCGATCCCGACTACGGGTGCTGTCTGTACGAAGTTTGTTCCTTCACCCCGTGACCTGCATCACCCCGTTTTCTCTGGGATCTCCGGTTTCCTCCCGCGCTCCGAAGACGTACAGGTTTGTAGGTTAATTGGCTGGGTATAATTGTAAATTGTCCCTAGTGTGTGCAGGGCAGTGTTAGTGTGCGAGGATCGCTGGTCAGCATGGACTCGGTGGGCCGAAGGGCCTGTTTCTTGGCTGTATCTCTAAACTAAACTAAACTGAAGATGAAGCTCAGCTGTTGGGGGAATCGACAGGGTGAATGCACAGTCTTTTAGTCAGAGTAGAGGAATCAAGAAACAGAGGACATAACAGGTGTGAAGAAGGGTCCTGACCAGAAACATCACCTATCACCTTCCACCCGATGGGCCAAAGGGCCTGTTTCTGCGCTGTATCTCTAAACTATCCATGTTCTCCAGAAATGCCTAGTTACTCCAACACTTTGTGACCAGAGATCATAGGTTTAAGTTGAGAGGGGAAAGATTTAATAGGAATGCGAGGGTCAACTTTTTAACTCAGAGAGTGGTGGGTATATGGAACGAGCTGCCAGAGGAGGTTTTTGAGGATTTTACTATAACACCACTTAAAAGACATTTGGACAGGTACATAGATAGGAAAGAATTAGAACAATGTGGACTCAACACAGGAAAGTGGGACTAGTGTAGTTTGGGCGTCTTAGTCGGCACGGCAAACCTCATTCTGTACGTCTCTCTGACTCTACTGCTTGTGTTGAGTAAGATGCACCATCACATAACTGGGGCCCACATTTATAGTGGTGTAGGCATGATCACAATGGCCTGTTGCCTGATAACAGCTTGGAAGAAACTGTCCCTGAATCTGAAGGTATCCATTTTCATGCCACTATACCTTTTGCCTGATGGGAGAGGGTGGAAGACGGAGTTGCCAGAGTGCGACTGACTGATGTTGGAAGACCAAACAGCCCCAAACTCTATGTTGAGCTGCCTAAAATGGAAAGGTACACCTTGTAGAATCCTTTTATCTCCCCCATTGCTCTACCTATAGTACTTGTGTTAGTCTAGATTGTATTTATGTATAATATTATCCGGCCTATTTGGATTGCATGCAAAACCAAGCTTTTCACTGGACCTCAGTACAGCTGGCACTGACAGGCAAGAGAGACTGAGGGGGAGAAGGGCTGAAGCGTGTGGATGAGCAGCTCACATCCCTGGTAAATCGCCAAATGCCGAAACAGATAGCTGTTCTAACATGGGTGGCATGGCGGCGCAGCTGAAGAGTTGCTGCCATACATCGCCAGAGACCCGGGTTTGATCCTGACTACGGGTGCATTCTGCACGGAGTTTGTACGTTCTCTCTGTGACCTGCGCGGGTTTTCTCTGCATGCTTCAGTTTCCTCACACGATCCAACGATGTGCAGGTTTGCAGGCTAATTGGCTTCTGTAAATTGTCCCCTCGTGTGTGTAGTATGTAGTGTGTATTAGTGTGCAGGGATTACTGGTCGGCACGGACTCAGTAGTCAGAAGGGCCTGTTTCCGCGCTGTATCTACCAACTAAACACCAAGATGAAGAGGGGAAGAGCCTTGTTCAAAACACAAATTGCTGGGGGAACCCAGTAGGCCAGACAGCATCAGTGGAGGGAAATGAGCAAATTATATTTTGCTTAATAAGGAACTGCAGATGCTGGAAAATCTAATGTAGACAAAAATGCTGGAGAAACCCAGCGGGTGCAGCAGCATCTATGGAGCGGAGGAAACGTGCAAAGTTTCGGCCCGAAACGTTGCCTATTTCCTCCGCTCCATAAATTATATTTTGCATCAGGACCCTTCTTCAGACTGAGGAAGGGTCCCAACCTGAAATGACGCCTGTCAATTCGCTCCACAGGTACTGCCTGACCTGCTGAGTTCCTCCAGCACAAGATTCTCGCATCTGCTGGCTGCTGTGTCTCCAAAATGCAACCCCTTGGTGGGTGAACTCAAAGGCAGAAATGAGAGCTTGCCCCGGGTTGTGGGAGAGAGTTATCCTCAACTGTAGACTCAACACCCAACACGGGTCAACAGATGAATCGGGAATGATACAGAAAGAGAGCAAGCAGAAATACGCGCATGAGGAAATCAGCAGGCTAGGCAGTGTCTGTGTAGAACATGGATAGGTAACGCTTCCGGTTGGGACCCTTCTTCAGACCCCCTTCAGAACCCCTTCAAGTAGGGTCCTGACCTGAAACGTCACCTATCCATGTTCTCCAGACATTGCCTGACCCACAGAGTTACTCCAGCACTTTGTGTCCTTTTGTGTAATCGAGCATCTGCAGTTAGGCACAAAAGTCTGGGGTAACTCAGCGGGTCAGACAGCATCTCTGGAGAAAAGGAATAGGTTACATTTTGGGGTCGAGACCCTTCCCCAGACTGCATCTGCAGTTCCTTGTTTCTGGTATCTGTGGACGGAGTGGACTGATGGCGTTGAGGGTCGGGACCCTTCCTCGGTCCGATGAAAGATGGGAAGCAAGAAGGCGTTACTCCATTCTCAGCTTCCAGCTACAATGGAGATAATGGATTCAGCACAAAACTCTCTCTGCAATCTGCTCTTGCCCCATCAATCAGATCTCCCTACAGTTCCTTCATACGCTCAACTGTGGAGCTGTAGTGGCCGACATCCGTTGGGGGTGGTGTGGGGGATCTGAAATTCATTGTCACTTATGCTGCATGATCCCAAGACCAAATTGAAACTCATCGCAGTGTGGGATTAGACACATTTTAATAGTCGTTACATCTGAATCAATGAAATCGGATTCACTTACGGGCTGCAGTTTAATTTCCATTATCATCTATTTCCCATTCCTTTTCACTTTTCCCTCCCCCCTCTAAGCAATAAAGTGAGATAAAAAAGAATCAGTTAACAAAATAGGGAGAGAGAAAAAGAAAGAGGGTAAAGAGCATGGGGCTGCGATGACAGCAAAATTAATTTAGCACAGAATCAAATGTAAATTGTGCTCTCGATGTGAAATCGGATAGTAATGGTATTTGAGCAACGTGTTCTAGCTCAGATCATCAGCAGGATTGCTCCCTCATTCTCATTGCCTTCGCTGACAGGCAGGAGATTGTCTTGTTATAATACACTGCCGTTCTGCATGTGCTGTGCTGGCAGCTTATACCTTCAATGAGCCAGCTGCTCCCTCAAGTGAAAAAAAATCTACATTATAAGAATCAACAAGGGCCATTGCAGAGAAGCCCGAGCAGGAACTAACAGGCCTCTCCTGCCGCTAATGGGACTGATCAATTATTATCCGCACCCATATTTCTTCGGTGGCTGATTGTTTCATGGGCTCTGACATCTAATGCAGCCTTAAATTACTCACACCCAATGCGCCTCTACAAGATAGCAGTAAAATCGGGAGAGAGGATCAGGGGAAGGTAATTACAGTATGGAAATGATGCTGATCAGTCATGCAGGGAGTAGACCTTGAAGCTAACCCGATATCTTCCTCCACAGGGCACTCAGCAGAGACTGGTACCATTGCCAACATCTTCCTGACAGCCTGCTTCTCCGACGCTTTTCCCTACCCATTTTAATTTCCTTTCCTCCCTTTATCTTGTTCCCGGACACTGTTCGATTTAGGGTTCGGTTTATTAGTGTCACGTGTACAAAAGTACAGGAAAAAGCTTTGTTTTACAGTGGGCGGCATCGTGGCATAGCGGTAGAGTTACTGCTTACAGTGCCAGAGACCCGGGTTCAATCCCGACTGCGGGTGCTGTTTGGACTGAGTTTGCACATTCTCCCCATGACCACGTGGGTTTTCCCCGAGATGTTCGGTTCCCTTCCATACTCCAAAGACCTATAGATTCATTGTATACTTGGTATAAGTGTAAAGTGTCCCTTGTGTGTGTTAATGTACGCTGGTTGGACTGTGGGCCGAAGGGCCTGTTTCTGTGCTGTAGTAATGCCCCTGTCCCATTTAGGAACCTGAACGGTTCCTGGAGGTTGCAGGTGGTTGCCGGAGGTTGCAGGTAGTGGAAGCAGGTAGAGAGACTGACAAAAACCTCCGGGAACCGCACGGAAACCTTGGGTGGGGCGCGATCTCTCCAGACATTTCCGTTCAGGTTTCCTAAGTCGGACAGGGGCATAACTCTAAACTACATGCTACTGGTGAGATCAGATAATTGGTATACACGGACCTCCCCAACATTGAAGGGATCTACTGGAGGTATTTCCCAAAAAAGGCAGCCAGCATCATCAGAGACCCACACCACCCTGGCCACACTCTTGTTTCATTCCTGCCATCGGGAAGAAGGCACAAGACTGAAAACCGTGACCTCCACGTTCAAGAACAACTTCTTTCCAACAACTATCAGGCTCTTGACAACACTAACTAAACTTTGAACTACAAACTGTCTTGGTTGCACTCGAGACTTTGGGCTTTGTTTTGTTTTGCATTATTTATTGTTTTTTTATTTATTTTACTGTTTTTGTTTGTTTTATGATGTTATCTATTGAGTACTGTGTTTACAGACGTGTTACGCTGCTGCAAGTAAGAATTTCATTCCGTTTCACTGGGGCAGATTTAACAAGCACAGTACGATGGCATGGTGGCGCAACGGTAGAGCTCCTGCTTTACAGTGCCAGAGACCCGGGTTCGATCTTGACCACGGGTGCTGTCTGTACGGAGTTTGTACGTTCTCCCCGTGACCTGCGTGGGTTTTTTGTCCCAGATCTTCGGTTTCCTCTCACACTCCAAAGACGTACAGGCTTGTAGGTTAATCGGCTTGGTTATAAATGTAAAATTGTCCCCAGTGTGTGTAGGGTAGTGTTAATGTGCAGGGATCGCTGGGCTGAAGGGCCTGTTTCCGCGCCGTATCTCTAAACTAAACTAAAGTACAACAGTTGCAAGATTAATGTATTGGAAGACACTTTTCATGAAATTACAGAAATATAGTCAGAGTCACACAGCACGTTGTCCATGCCGACCAAGATGCCCCATCCAAGCTCGTTGTATTTTCCCATTTGCCCAATGCATTGACTTCCAATACATTAATCTTTGACACTGTTGTATTGCGATTGTTTAACTCTGCCCCAGAGAAGCCTGAACTTCACCAGTTCAACCACCGCTGTAGCCCTTGAAATTCAGAAGGTTCGGGGAGGAATTTTGCAAGATGTTAAGGGAACCATTCAAACAGAAAAGGAGAAGCTGTCTGCTGCTGCTGGAGTATACATCTGATATAGACTTGTCGATATCAATCTAAGACTTCCATATACATGTACCTGCCTTAACTAGAGACAGAGACACAGAGACAGAGACAGAGGGTGAAAGAGAGAGAGAGAGAGAGTTTTAGCATCTTAATTTCACCCCCCCCTGAAAACTACAACAAGCGAGACAGCAAGAGAGATAGAAAAAGAGACAGAGAGAAAGAGGAAGAGAAACAGAGAGAGAGTTTTGTCATCCTATTTTTTTTCTCCCATGATATTTCTCAGTGTATCAAGGGAGGTAAAAAAAGTGGCTTGTCTGTCTGAGTGCCACACATCACGTCAATAGGTCTTGCCCTGTGCTAGAGGAAGTGAATTTACAATTTCATATGGACAATATTAGACAGCAAAGGCGAATTACATGCAATAGAACTGCCTCTCCATTCTGGCTGAGGAGGAACTGAGCAGCAGTGAATGATGAAACAGTGTGGACACTGAAATACCTGGATAGAGTGGATGTGGAGAGGATGTTTCTACTAGTGGGAGAGTCTAGGATTGGAGGTCATAGCCTCAGAATTAAAGGACTTCCTTTAGGAAGGAGATGAGGAGGAATTTCTTTAGTCAGAGGGTGGTGAATTTGTGGAATTCATTGCCACAGAAATATCAATGGATATTTTAAAGGCAGAAATAGGTAGATTCTTGATTAGTACAGGTGTCAGGGGCTATGGGGTGAAGGCAGGATGGGCCGAATGGTCTAATTCTGCTGCTCTATGTTCACAGCACTAGGGGCAGTTTACAGAACCTCCAACCCTACAAATTACATGCATGTAATACCTACACCCTAACACCTACAAACCCACATGTCTCTGGGATGTGAGAGGAAATCAGAGCACCTGGCGGAAACCCACACGGTCACAGGAAGAACGTGCAAACTCCGCGCAGACAACAGCCGAGAACGGGATCGAACCCGGGTCTCTGGCGCAGTGCTGCACCACTGTGCTGCCCCCACATTCACAGCCTGTGCCTATCTCTGGAGTGAAGAGTCTGGATGAGGGATTGTACATAAAACGAGGTAGCTGCTACTGCAATGGGGGAATGGGGGCTGTGAGAATCGTGACAATCACGGCACCAGCCTCCATTACAGAGAGGACGGCTGGTTCCAGGGGAATTGAATCATTTTTTGGCATCACCGTCGCTCCTGGACAAATGGTGCGATAAAGAGACAGCGAGCTGAGGTGGGCGTCTAGCAGCAAGGTGAAGAACAAAAGGGCAAAACCTCACCAAATCAGAGATATATCACAGGATGTGACTCATGGTTTAGAAGGGGGAAAAAACCGCGGTTACAGATTTTAGAAAGATTTTAAAAAAACAACGACTTGTCACATGTGAAAATAAAGTATTCAATTCAATTAAAAAAAAGACCAGGACAGAAAAGGTGCATGTTTAGTGTCATGAAACAGTGGCTCTGTCTGATGTGTGTTTTGTGTATTTTGACAGCAGGAAGACACTGGGGTTGATGAGGAGTGAAGGTGACTTGGTAAAGGTGTCTCTCACTTGTAGACCTTGGTGGTGAATCTGGAATTCTTTGCCACAGAAGGCAGTGGAGGCCAAGTCAGTGGATATTTTTAAGGCGGAGATATATAGATTCTTCATTAGTACAGGTGTCAGAGGTTATGGGGAGAAGGCAGGAGAATGGGGTTAGGAGGAAGAGATAGATCCGCCGTGACAGAATGACAGAATGACGGAATAGACTTGATGGGCCGAATGGCATATATCTACTCCTATCGCTTATGACCTTATGATCTATGGAAGCCCACACTAGTTCCAAGCATGACTGCCGAGTAGATTGCATGCCAATGAAGCAAAGGCTTAAAAAGTTCAGCTTGTCCCCAAAAACTTTCACCAACTTCTACAGGTGCACCATAGAGAACATTTTATTGGGCTACATCACAGCAGGGTTTGTGAACAGCTCCATCCGAGACCGCAAGATATTGCAGAAAATTGTGGATGCAGCCCGGACCATAGCACAAACCAAACTCCCTTCCATTGACTCCAACATCACTTCACGCTGCCTCGGCAAGGCCACCAGCTGAGGCAAAGTCGAGTCTCACCCCGGTCTCTCCCATCAGGCAAGAGGTACAGAAGTGTGAAAATGCACGGCTCCAGGTTCAGGGACAGTTTCTTCTTAGCTGTTATTAGGCAGCTGAACCATCCTAGCAACAACCAGTGAGTGGTCCTGAGCTACCATCTGCCTCACTGGAGACCCTTGGACAATCTTTAATCGGCCTTTACTGGACTTTATCTTGCATTAAACATTATTCAAGTTATCATGATTTCTCCCCACAAAGCCATTTTGTTTTCATGTCAAGAGTCAGGAATGTTTGTCATATACTGACAAAGGAAAATGAAATTCTTACTTGCAGTGACATAAGTAGCCTATGAACACAATACACATAGATAATATATAATCAATCAATTGATAAGCACAATACTAGTGCAAAAAAAAACCCCAAAGGATTTAGTGCAACCAAAGACAGTCCAGAGAAGTTCATAGCTGTGGTTAGTGTTGTGCAGTGTTCAAGAGCCTAATGGTTGTTAGGAAGAAACTGTTCTTAAACTTGGAGGTCACGGTTTTCAGATCCAGTACCTTCTTCCCAATGGTAGGAGTGAGATGAGAGCATGGCCAGGGTGGTGTGGGTCTTTGATAATATAGGCTGCCTTTTTGAGGCAGCAACTCCTGTAGATCCCTTGGATGGTGGGGAAATCAGTTACCGTCAGTGCGTGTGATGGACCTTCGATGGTGGGGAGGTCAGTGCACGTGATGGACATGAAGGATCTTTGCAATGACATTTGCTCCTGGATGTTTGAGTTGGTGAGGAGATCAGTACCTGTGATGGATCGGGAACGGGAGCAAGTTAAATAATGGCTTTGCAACAAACTCTTAAACTTTCAAATAGTAAACTAAGTTAAACAGTACAATGAAAAAACAAAACGAAACCACCACCATTACACACGACAAACGATAAGCTATTATACAACTATCGTACAATCCTTGTCAAGGATGCATTCAACCCCCCGCGGTGCCCAGCGGTCCCGGAAATCCCCTAGGGCGCCCCTGTTGTTTTCCCCCTCAGAGGGTGTGCAGTTTACAGTTACCTCTGTCAGCTGCCTGGACAAGACTCACTCGGGAAGCAGTTAGTATCTCAGTACAATCCGAGGACGCAGTAGATCACAGCTCATTATCCACCACAGGGGAGTCCTTGATGTGAAACAATAAGGAATCATCACGCAGCCCCTTCTGTGTTCTTCGGCCCTCTGTGAAAACAACTCACCATTGACAAATCACACTGTGGAGAATGCGGGTCCCCAACGCATCTTCACTTCCCTCAAAGTGTGGCAGTGAGCAGAGTCTGAGAGAAACCAGAGGGAAAATGAGACCAAGACAACTGATCAAAGGCCAAGCCGATTCAAAATTACACTCACAGGTCCGAAAACTTCCTCCTTCTGAAGAAGTACAGAAGAATCAAGCGAATCTTTGAATTGGATGCTGTTTGCTTCTATCTGAGTCATTAGTATATTTAATTAGAGCAGGGGAGCAGTGTGATAGAACCTGTAAGGAATCATCATTAAGTCCGACTGTTACTGTGATGTCTCATTACTCTGGCATGGAGCTGTATCGTGTTCCCAATTACAAATTTTAAAATATCACTTGCCATGTTCAAAGCTCCTGTGCTTCTTTCAAGTCACTTTAATCTGGTGAATTTATTAAAAGAATTCTCTACACTATGCACTGTGGCACAGTTGAGAGAGCTGCTGCCGTACAGCGCCAGAGACGCAGGTTCAATCCTGACCTCGGGTGCTGTCTGTGTGGAGTTTGTACGTTTAGTTTAGTTTAGTTTAGTTTATCATGGCTGACGGATTTCGAAGGTCATACTCAGAACATAGAACAGTAAACATAGAAACATAGAAACATAGAAATTAGGTGCAGGAGTAGGCCATTCGGCCCTTCGAGCCTGCACCGCCATTCAATATGATCATGGCTGATCACAGTACGGCACAACGTCTGTGCCAAACATAAGACCATAAGAGGGGACCAAAACACCATCTATCCGTGTTCTCCAGAGTTGCCGCTGAGTTACTCCAACATTTTGTGTCTATCTTTGGTATAAGGCCATGTCATAGAAGCAGAGTTAGGCTATTCAGCACATTGAGTCTGCTCTGCCAGTAAATAATGGCTGATCTATTTTCCCCTCTCAACCCCATTCTCCTACTCTCTTCCCGTAATCTTTGTTGCCCTAACTAATCAAGAATCTACCAATCTGCATTAAAAACACCAAATGATTTGGCCTCCACAGTCGTCTGTGGCAATTAATTCCACAGATTCACCACCTTCTAACTAAAGAAATTCCTCCTCATCTCCATTCTGAAGGTACGTCCATTTATTTTGAGGCTGTTCGCTCATGATGTCAAGACCACCTCTTACCTACCTGCGCATAATCCATATCCCTCCCTTATTTTGTGTTGGAAATCATTTTTAATTTTGTCTTAAAAAAACTCAAAGTGCTGGAGTAACGCAGCGGGTCAGGCAGCATCTGTGGAAGGAATGGACATTTGATTCATGAGTCCTGAATCAAAATTCTTCAGACTATGGAGTAGGGGAGAGAAAGTCGGAAAAGAGAGGTGGGGACATTTGTAACATAGAATTGTACAGCAAATGAAGCGCAAAATTTGTGTCGGACACGATGCTAAGTTAAACTAATCTCCTCTGCCTGCATGTGATCCATATCCCTCCATTCCCTGCATTTACATGTGCCTATCCAAAAACCTCTTCAGTGTAGCATCTGCCCCGACCACCAACTGGCAGCGCATTCCAGGCACCCACCACTCCCTGTATAATAGAACTGCCTTGCACATCTCTTTTAAACTTTTGTCCCTCACACTTTAAATCAATGCCGTCTCATCTCCTATTTTCCATCCTGGAAAAGGCTCTGTTACTTCGATACAGGATTGGCACTTCTGTGTGCATGTGTGCGCGTGTGAGTGTTTGCATGCATGTGTGTGGGTGCGTGTGTGCACGTGTGTGCGTGTGAGTGAATGTGTATGTGCCTTTTGTTTCGGTGCTTGCAGGTGCAAATACCTTTGTTCCATGTGTAGTTTAATTCAGTTTAGAGATACAGCTTGCATGCGTGCGTGCGAGTGTATGTGAGAGGGTGTGTGTGTATGTGTCCCTGCTTGTGTGTGTACGTGTGTGCGTGTGTGTGTGTGTGTGTATGTGTGTGTGTGTGTGTGTGCGTGTGAGTGAGTGAGTGAGTGAGTGAGTGAGTGAGTGAGTGAGTGTGTTTGTGTGAGTGGGTGTCAGTGTCAGTGTCATCACTTGAACAAAGACAGAGGGTAGAAGGCAGTGCCTTGACCTTGTACAGCGGGCACACATACTGCCTATAGGTTTCTGTTCCAGAGCTGCACGTGCAGGGCAGAGGGGACTCTCTCTCTCGCCCCTGCCAGGTGTCACTTGGCCCCTGTATGCCTCCAGGGTGATGTGGTCGCCTATGTCAGTGTTGACACGGTGTCTGCTGACTAATCACTCTCCTTACGTTAACCCATCACTTTTCCATGTGCCTGCACCTTGGCTGCACCTGGTGACAAGCAGAACCCTCTGGCATTGCAGGCATTCTCACTGAGGCACCTTCTATCTTGATAGGCCCATCTTATTTGTTGAATACATCATTCATTCAGAATACTGAAAGGCCTGGATAGAGTGGATGTGGAGAGGATGTTTTCACTAGTGGGAGAGTCTAGGACTAGAGGAAGGAGATGAGGAGGCATTTCTTTAGTCAGAGGGTGGTGAATGTGTGGAATTCTTTGTCACAGAAGGCTGTGGAGGCTGTCAATGGACATTTTTAAGGCAGAGATAGATTGATTCTTGATTAGTACGGGTGTCAGTGGTTATGGGGGGAAGGCAGGAGAATGCGGTTAGGAGGGAGAGATAGATCAGCTATGATCGAATGGCGGTGCAGACTTGATGGGCCGAATGGCCTAATTCTGCTTCTATCACATATGACCATATGACCTTATGATCTTCATTCCCATGCAAGCCTCATTCACGTAAACAAGATAACGATTACAAGATTCAGACTGAAGAAGAATCTTGACGTGAAACATCACCATTCCTTCCCTCCAGAGATGCTGCCTGTCCTGCTGAGTTATTCCAGAATTTTGCATCAATCTGTAGTGTAAACCAGCATCTGCAGTTCCTTCCTACACACCGGTAAGTTCGTCTCTTCCTCAGAAACGGTTGTAACCAAATCGTTTCCCTGAAGTTGACCGGGGCACCATGTACATGAGTGATTGTTTGAGTGAAACACCCAGCATGAAACCAGGCCCTTCGGCCCACTAAGTCCACGCCGACCATCGATCACCCATTCACACCGGTTCTATGTTATCCCACTTTCTCATCCATTCCCTACACACTTGGGACAATTTTACAGAGGACCAATTAATGTACAAAACCGGCAGCTCTTTGGGATGTGGAAGGAAGCCGGAGCACCCAGAGAAAACTCATGCCGTTACAGGGAGAACGTGCAAACTCCGTAGAGACAGGCACCCGTAGTCAGAATCAAACCCGGGTCTCTGGGCGCTGTAAGGCAGCAACTCTACCACTGCGCCGCCCCAGTTCCTCATGTCTCTGTCATAAGTCTCTCACACACTGCATCCTTTGGGACTCTGAAGGACACGCTATTGGATTCTGGATCTGTGTTACTTCACTGTGTAAAAAAAACAAGCCCTTACAAATATCAGAAGCTGTTTATTTAGATTTCATTTCATTTTATTTCTGGGCTGTACCCAGAATGCCCCGTGCGTTATGTTTTCTGTAAAAACAATGTATACCGCGGACATTCCCACCAAATACCAGGGTTCCCCGGGGGGACTGTGCAGAGTTATCGTTAATGAGGGACTTTCTTCCTCGCTCGAACTGACAGGCAGTTAGCGAGCCGCATTCCAACAGCCAGCCAGCGATCAGCAGCAACAGAAACAGACCAGGCTACAACTCCCCCCTGTCTCCAGATGAGAGCTGTGCTCCCCAACCTCACCGTTTACATCTCCACTCCTCCTTTCTCAGTTTTGGAGGTGTCCCGCCTTCCTGATTCCTCCCATCACCTCTGCGACCCTGCCAAACAACGATTCTGTCACAATACCTTAGCCCGGCTTGCCACTTCCCATTCTAGAGTCTGAAGAAGGCACCGGACCCGAAACATCACCTCCATGTCCTCCTGAGATGCTGCACGACACGCTGAGTTAATCCAGCACTTTGTCTCTTGTTTTTTTGTCCTGCACTGTCCCCTCTCTACCAGTTTTATCCTTCCCCCCCCCACCAGAACCAGCCTGAAGAAGAACCCTGACCCGAAACATCACCTACCCTTTAACCATCTGCCTATAACCACCTCAGAAGCTATATCAAGTAGTTTCTCATTGTGGCCAGGTTTATCCAGCTCCAGGGAGCGTGAGAGAGAGTGAGGTAAAAAGAGAGGTAAAAGATATGAGGAGGAGAAGGTAGTGGAATGGGAGAACGCTGTTCTTGCTGTTTCCATGACTCGCACCTATCGTCAGGACAGTTGGTGTGGGATTGAACCACCGAAGTACGGGGCGCTTTCGAAGTAGGGCGGCATGGTGGTGTAGCGGTAGAGTTGCTGACGTACAGCGCCGGAGACCCGGGTTCCATCCCGACTACGGGTGCTGTCTCTACGGAGTTTGTACGTTCTTCCTGTGACCGTGTGGGTTTAACAGACAATAGCCAATAGGTGCAGGAGTAGGCCATTCAGCACTTCGAGCCAGCACCGCCATTCAATGTGATCATGGCTGATCATCGCCAATCAGTACCCCGTTCCTGCCTTCTCCCCATATCCCCTGACTCCGCTACCTTTAAGATCTTTAAGATCAAGGTTTACTCCGAGATTTTCAGTTTCCTCCCACACGCCAAAGATGTACAGGTTTTTGCAGGTTAATTAGCTTGGTGTATGTGTAAATTGTCGCTTGTGTGTGTAGGGTAGTGTTAATGAGCGGGGATCGCTGGTCGGTGCGGACTCGGTGGGCTGCAGGGCCTGTTTCCGCGCTGTATCTCTAAAACTAAAATTTCAAACAAAAATCTTCATCAGAGGGTCAATGGCTTGAGAATGAAAGGCTTTTTGCTGCAATGGTGCTGAAAATGGTGCATGGTAACCGCAGCCTGAAGCAGTGCAACCGCAGACACAACGAGGGGCTCGGTAACTGAGTTACACCATGAAGCTCACTCCTCCATCATGTAGAAACAAAGAACTGCAGACAAAATGTGCAGGAAGGAACTGCAGTTGCTGGTTTACAACGAAGATAGGCACACAAAATGCTGGAGTAACTCAGCGGGTCAGGCTGCATCTCTGGAGAAAAGGAATACTGTAGAGGTGGCGTTTTGGGTTGAGTCCCTTCTTCAGAATGAGTCAGGGGAGAGGGAAACTAGTGGAATGAAAGGGTACAGAGCAAATCAGAGCCGGCAACGATGGCCAAGGAGCCCAGAGGACATAGTTTTATGAGCAAAGAGATGAACAAAGCTTTAAAGGATATGTGCAAAGTATATTTTTACACAGAGTGGTGGATGCCTAGAACATGCGGCCAGGGGTGGTGCTGGAGGCAGATATGATGGTGGCATTTAACAAGATTTTAGATAGGCACATAAATATGCAGGGAATGGAAGGATATAGATCACGTGCAGGTAGATAAGAGATGGTCTTGGCATCATGAATCACATGGACATTGTAGTCCGAAGGGCCTGTTCTTTTGCTATAATGTTCTATGCTCTACATTCTAAGTGATGCAGCTGGTAGAGCTGCTGCCTCTCAGCGCCAGAGCCCTGGGTCCAATCCTGACCTTGGGCGCTGTCAGCGTGAAGTTCTTGTACTTTCTCCCTCTGATCGCGTGTGTCTTCTCCGAGTGCTTTGTTTCCGCCCGATAGAAGTATATACGAATAGTGGGAAGATAGACGCTCCAAAATGCTGGAGTGACTCAGGCAGGATCTCTGGAGAAAAGGAATGGATGATGTTTCGGTTCGAGACCCTTCTTCAGGCTGAGGGATATAGATCGTGTGCAGGCAGGCAGGCAGAGGAGATTAGCATATCTTGGCCTCATGTTTGGCACAGACATTTTGGGCTGAAGGGCCTGTTTCTGTGCCTATATTTCGAACCCAGTCTGACGAATCCTTAACCATTCGGGGTTCAACAGAAAGACTTCACTCTTCAGCAGATTCATACTCATTTTTTTCTAATTCAAACCTGTTGCAGAAACTTCCTGGATAATTTATTAGAAAGGTTAAAAGCCCTTTGGGGATTATTCTGACGTAATTCTTATTTCACCTATTGTCATTGACTTCCTTTTCTTACATAGCTGCGCTGAGTTCCACCTCTTATAGTGGGAGGGAATCTATGCAGAGGTCACAGTTGAAGTTTTGCAAGGGACAGGGGCCTCCTGACTAGATGGAAGCTTCAATTAACATTCCATATGCAGAGACAGGAGGAGGAGAAGGTGGGTCGGGGGTGGGGGGGGGAGGGGGGGGGGGGGGGGCGGGGGGGGGGGTAGGGAGTTGGTGGAGTGCTCCATCCATCCCCTTTCAACTCTACCAGGCCTTCCACACGAGTTATATCCCAGCTGGGAACTGCTTTTACGCAGGCGACCTTTGGCCCACCAGAGTAAACAGGCAGATCTGCTTCCAGCAGAGCAATTACTTGGAGGGGAAAAGCTGCGTCTGGAATTTAGTCTCAGTTTAGGTTAGAGATACAGCATTGGAAACAGGCCCTTCAGCCCAATGGGTTCATGCTGACCATCGATCACCTCGTTCACTCTAGTTCCGTGATGTCCCATCTTATATCCCTATACCCCTTGGAGGCCAAGTCAATGGATATTTTTAAGGCGGAGATTGTCAGATTCTTGATCAGTACAGGAGTCAGGGGTTATGGGGAGAAGGGGGTTTGAGAGGGAAAGGTAGATCAGCCATGATTGAATGGCAGAGTAGACTTGATGGGCCAAATGGCCTACTTCTGCTTCTATAACTTATGAAGTTATGAACATAAATAATCCCATGATATCATCGACGCACCGCACACAATTTACAGAGGCCTATTAACCTAAAAATTCAGCCGCCTTTTGTGATGTGGGCACCCGGAGGAAATCCACGCCGGGACAACGTGCAAGCTCCACACAGTCAGCATCCAGCCTGGGTCTCATGCGCTGTGGGGCAACGTCTCTACCAGCTACACCACTGTGACAGTGTTTGTTGGATTATTTGATGATCTTCTGTGTGAGAAAAATGTTTATTCACACACCCCTTTGTAATCTCTTGCCCGGCACACTGAGTCGATTCAGGTTAGGTCAACCGGGCTGGGTTCATGTGAAGTGTATGGACCAGCACAGAACAGATGGGCCGAATGGCCTGGTTCTGCACTGTCCACTCTACGCAGAGGAAAGAGAAGACTTGAAAGTCCGAATAAAAAGCACAGTATCGGTCACTTGTGAAGAAGGTCTTTTCTTTAACACATTGGTGCATATACTCTGGGAATACATTTACCCCCTGGGAGTGCTATATTTTAGCCCAAATATTTGTCCATTAATAAAGCTGACAGCTCGATAATAAATGTCTGCCGTTTTAATGAAGTCAGTGCCCCTTTAAGCTGTTTGCTCTTTCCCTCCCCTGTGATAAACCTCCATAATACTCAGACAAGGAACGTAATTGATTGCTAAATCTCATACAATGAGGAACAGTGAAGCCTTGTCCTGGGCGGTAAAATGAAAAATGTAGTCGATGTAATGTACTGGAGCTTTAAAAGCAGACAAATGGGAGTATCGGAGCAGAGTAGCCATGACAACAGCCTATCGGACTCTGGTAAACTCATTCACAGCCAGAATATAGAGTTTCAGTTTGCACAGTGCTTACTGGGCTTGTGTGGAAGATCAGTTTTACCCAGCTACGCCTGCAGAGATAAATTCAAATGGCGGACAACAGTATATATCTTCAACCTCTTTATTTAAAGCAACACCCACAGCTAGCCCAATAGGTTACAGATCAAACCATCTTCACACCGCACGAAAGAAAGAAATTGACTTCAAATATCGGACGCCTCCGCAAGATCAAACGCTAATAGTTTTAATTTGATTTCCATAGGGTGCCGCATCTTGTCATGTTTTACGTGTAAGAGTTGTCTTTGAATGCAGCTCACGTTAACACGACCAGACTCTGAGAAGAGGGAACAAGTCATTGCAAGTTTCTGTGTTCCAATTTTTTTTTCTTTAACCAACATTATTAAGAATTAAAGTCGTACCATTCAAATTGGCTCGGCAGTGGTCGCTGCCTAAATTTTCTCCAAATAAAAGCATCGCAGTCAAGAACCATATCAGCACGAATCTGTTGTAATGGTCCTAGTCCTTTGCGTCCACTGACTTATCTGCTTCAGGCGATGCAACTGGGCATCCAAGTGCGGAAGAAATCACAGGTTTAAGGTCACAATCAAGGTCACCAGGGGAATGGGAAAGTGAGTGAGATTTCATTGAGGAGTTGGGGACCTGTCCCACTGTACGAGGTAATTCAAGAGCTCTCCCGAGTAAAACAAAATCAAACAATGTATGTAACGGCTATGTCGGAGCTCGTGGATGTCTCATAGCGGCTCGTCATGCTAACGGCAGGTACTCGGGAAACGCGGTAACTCGTGAAGTTTTTTCACCACTGAACAACTGTGAAAAATGTCCACGAGAGCTATTACCGTTATTCTCCGAGTTCGAATCAGGGGAAACTCGGGAGAACTCTTGAATTAGCTGGTACAGTGTGGGACAGGCCCTTGAGTTGGCATTCATTGAGGAGAGGATGGAGCTTGGCTGTGATGTTCTCCACAGGGCAGCAATCTACCGACGGTCACAGGTTAGGTTGATTGTGGCCCATTTGGATGAGGAAATTGTCCCCCACCTTTAAAAACATGGGGAGGTTCACAATCGAACGTGTCCCTCCTGCCACCCCCCCCCGCGATTTACACCCCAAGGTCAGCTGCATGATGCGTCCCCAGGACGCAACAGGCCGGGCGAGGTTGGCGGACCGATCCGGTCAAGGGCAACGGGGGAAGGCCCTGCTGGAGCCTTGGGGGCTTACCTGGATCGGGTAACATCTACATGTGTAAATATGCAAAATTAATTTCGCTGTGCAGTTGCACTTGAGACAAATAAAACACCTTTGAATCATTCTATCTTGTTGCATCGCCCCACAAAAGGGGAGCAGTTTCAAAAGGGGAGCAATTTCAAAAGAATTCTAGGTAATGGCAAAGGTAGACACAAAACGCTGGAGTAAATCAGCGAGTCAAGCAGCATCTCTGGAGAGAAGGAATGGGTGATGTTTCGGGTCGAGACCCTCCTTCAGACCGGGAGTCACCCTTTCTAGGTTACGATGCCTGACCTTTGGTTACCGTTCCACCCAGGTCAGATCTCGCGTCAAACCTTGGGAAACATAAACAGAAAATGATGCTCCACACACTGGCCCAAAGTGGTCGGTGAAGTACTGACTTTTATTTCTTTCTCCACAAATGCTCCCTCACCTGTTTTGAGTATTTCCAGCATTTTTGTTCAAGTTTCAGACTTCCAGCATCAGCAAGGTTTAGTTGGTACAGCCTGACACTGTTCTCAAATAGTTATGTACTCTGATGATAAAATGCAAATTTCAAAAATACACCCTCCCTATAATTTACCATCCAGCAAAAATGATTTGCCATTCATTTTCATTGCTGAATGCAATAAAGGTCAAGGCACTTGAAATGAAGAACTCGTCTTAATTTACACTAAAATCTAAAAAGTTCTATTTTATCTCCAAGTGCAGGCCTGGTAGCATTTATCATCAACAAAGCTGGAGTGACAGCTCAACCCAGCTTGTGTCTCAGCCATAGAACATAGAACAGAACACGCCCCTCAGTCTCTAACCCTAGATGCACAGTCTCTTGCCCAGAGTAGGTGAATCGAGGACCAGTGGACATAGGTTTAAGGTGAAGGGTAAAACATTTTTCACACAATGGGTGGCAGGGGTATGGAACAAGCTGCCAGAGGAGGTAGTTGGGGCGGGGACTATCCCAACGTTTAAGAAACTGTTAGACAGGTACACGGATAGAAAGTGTGTAGAAAAGAACTGCAGATGCTGGTTTAAACAGAAGGTAGACACAAAAAGCTGGGGTTACTCAGCGGGAGAGGCAGCATCTCTGGAGAGAAGGAATGGGTGACCTTTTCGGGTCGAGACTCCTTCTTCAACATGGATAGGACAGGTTTGGAAGGATATGGACCCAACGCGGGCTGGTGGGACTAGTGTAGCTGGGACATGTTGGCCGTTATGGGCAAATTGGACTGAAGGGCCTGTTTCCTCACTGTATCACTCTATGACTATAACTTTATGACCCAAAACATCACCCATCCTTTTTCTCCAGAGATGCTGCCTGACCCGTTGAGTTACTCCAGCACTTTGGGTCTATCCTCAGCCCCACAATATCTGTGCTGAACATGGTCAAGATAAGGTAAACTCATCTATCACATCCACATCCCTTCATTCCCTGCTAACCCCAATATGCCTGGATTAGGATGCACTGGCCACATAACCCAGCTATGCCTGGACTAGGGTGCAGTAGCCACAGGGAGAGGAGGTTGGACAGATTTGGATTGTTTCCTCTGGAACATTGGAGGTTGAGAGCTGATTGCGGTATACACAAAATAGGGTAGACACTCAGAACCTTTTTACCAAGATGAAAATAACAAAGACTAGAGGACACAGCTGTAAGGTGAGAGGGGCAGGTTGTTTTTATGCAGAGGGCAGTGGGTGCCTGGAATGTGCAGCCGGAGGTGATGGTGGAGGCAGATATGATAGTGATGTTTAAGAGACTTTTGCATAGGTGCATGGAATGGAGGGATTTGGATCATGTTCAGGCAGATGTGATGGTTTTGGCATCATGTTCGGCACAAACATGGTGGGCCATAGAGCCTTGTACTGTAATGTCCTGTTCTATGTACCACCTCTCCAATCCCTCATTCTGGAATCAGACACCTGGGGTATCTGGGGTATTCCTGGTACCGGGCCAATGTAAAACTGCCCTTGTATGTCCAGCACCACAAGCTGAAAGGGTCTGGTCAGGAAGTGCTGACACATGAATCCGACAAGACACTAACTCTGCCACTACAGGGGTTAGCACAGGGCCTGACGGGGTGGACCAGGTCTACTTATAACATATATAATATCCACATGACACACACATAACACACACACACCTAGAATGGAAAGCAAAGAATTTATTAGCTGTCCATGTCTGCAGCATGGCACACGTGTGTACACTTACATGTGTTCACACACATACACACTCTCTCACACATGTGCACTTGCGCATGCACACATAGACACACACACATCTGCACAGGCACACATACACACTCACAAGCACACGTGCACATACAGACACACATAATCACATGCACACACACATGCACACTTGTGTGCACACACACACACACTCTCACACGCACACACACGTGCATGCGAGCGCACACACACACACACACTAAGGCGCACCCAGGCACACACATAGAATGGAGAGCAGAGTATTTATTAGCTGTCAGTGTCTGCGGCAGTGAGTTACGCGAAGCAGGACAGCATAAAATTATCATACACAAGCATGAAATTACAAAATCGCTCAGAATTTCCACAACAAAATTATTTCATTTTGGAAACGAGCCTTTTCCCATTTTTTTAGCTTTGACACCTGAGCTGCCAGCACTCCAGATCGGAATCCCATTGGCACCATGGTAACGAGCAAGGACGTAAACTAGCCATGGATATACATAATCCTGTATACCTTAATGGCTTTCCGAAGCCCCCGTGGGATTTGCAACTAAATAAATGTTGCATGCAACAACAAGTACATTATAATACACATGGCATAGTGAATAATCTGATCCTTCACTGTAACAAATAACCTTGTAATAACCTTTCATCAGACATGTGATTGATAAACTCACATTTGCTCCCATTGCAGAGAGCTCTACATTACACGCAATAATATGATGAGAAATTAATTACTGTCTTCGGCAACTTGTAGAATTCAGCACCAAGGTAGCTAATTGAACCCAATTTAATACCGGGATGGAAATGACACAGTTATTTTCAGAGGAGTGGGGGTGGGCCCCCGGTACCAGGTGATATATTTACTTTCACTGTTGATGGCATCGTTGAATAGTTGTTGAAACTGCATTCTATTCATTTTACACTTAATGGGTCGTACAATAATATATTCCCCTTCCGCTGTCTGCAGTCAATGAGAATGGTGCAGTGCTCCCTTCTCCAGGCTGGCTCCTGGATTTTGCAAGTACGAAAGTTGGTGGACTATTGGCTGTTCAGGATTCTGTTGGATCTCCAGCATTCCCGGACGGAGACTCCTTCCAGCAACACAATTCCCCAACATCCTCATCTCATGTTCGCAGGTGATAGGAGCTGAATGAGACCTTTGAGCCCTATCAAGTCTACTCTGCCATTTAATCATGGCTGATCTATCTCTCTCTCTCTCTCAACCTCATTCTCCTGCCTTCTCCCCATAACAACTAACACAAATCTGCCAACCTCCGCCTTAAAAATACCCACTGACGTGGCCTCCACAGCCGGCTGTGGCAATGAATTCCACAGATTCACCACCCTCTGACGAAATAAATTCCTCCTCATCTTCTTTCTAAAGGTATGTCCTTTTATTTCGGGTCTATGGCCTCGGGTCCTAGACTCTCCCACTAATGGAACCATCCCCTCCACATCTACTCTGTCCAGGCCTTTTTTGTTTAAAAAAATGTCCACGTTTTTGGTATACTTTCAAAGCTATCGGAGCGAAGGGTGGGAATGCTTGGGCGAGTAAGACTTTTCACCTCAGGTGGCCAGCATCTGTATCAGAATTTCTTGGATTATTCAAAATGGATTGGAAATGGCGGACAGCTAGAAAGCAGAACTCTTGAAGTCAAGTGCAGTGCAGGCTCTGTATACAAAGCTCTCTCAAAGCTGTGCCACTGAGAATTCCTTAGATCAACATTGGACTGATTACATGCAGGGTGAAGGTCTATCCACATTGTATGCAGATGGCACGGGGTGGGGGGGGGGGCAGGGAGAAGGAGAGAGAGTCTCACAGCCTTTGCGTTGGAGAGAGGAAGAGAGCAGGGATCACAGAGAGGGATCAGTGAGAGAGTCTCACAGATCACCTGTCAGATACATGAGAATTTCTCCAAAGGGTGGTACAGTGGCGCAGCGGTAGAGGTGCTGCCTTACAGCGCCAGAGAACCGGGTTTGATTCTGACTACGGGGTTTGTACGTCCTTCCCGTGACCTGCGTGCGCTTTCTCTGGGATCTCCCGTTTCGTCCCACGCTCCAAAGACGTACAGGTTTGTAGGTTAATTGTATAGATGTAAATTGCCCCTAGTATGTGTAGGATATCTTATAGAAACATATACAATTATAGAAGGACTAGACAAGCTAGATGCAGGAAAAATGTTCCCAATGTTGGGCGAGTCCAGAACCAGGGGCCACAGTCTTAGAATAAAGGGGAGGTCATTTAAGACTGAGGTGAGAAAAAACTTTTTCACCCAGAGAGTTGTGACTTTATGGAATTCCCTGCCACAGAGGGCAGTGAAGGCCAAATCACTGGATGGATTTAAGAGTTAGATAGAGCTCTAGGGGCTAGTGGCGTCAAGGGATATGGGGAGAAGGCAGGCACGGGTTATTGATAGGGGACGATCAGCCATGATCACAATGAATGGCGGTGCTGGCTCGAAGGGCCAAATGGTCTCCTCCTGCACCTATTTTCTATGTTTCTATGATAGCGTTAGTGGGCGGGGAGCCCCGGTTGGCCCTGACTCGGTTGACCGAAGGGCCTGTTTCTACGCTGTATCTCTAAACTAAACTAAACTAGACTTTGTGGAGAAAGAGAAAGGCACAAAGTGCTGGAGTAACTCAGCGGGTCAGACAGCATCTCTGGAGAACTGTTGCTGATGGCCCAGGAATGATGGTGCCGGCTCTGTACCTTTTCATACCTTTAATTTCCCTCTCCCCCGATTGGATGTTGTCCTTACACCCCCTCCCTCGACGTCATCCAAGGACCCCGACAGTCCTTTCAGGTGAGGCAGAGGTTTACTTGCCTCTCCTCATCTAGTGTATCCGGTGTGGGCTCCTGTACATCGCCAAGACCAAGCACAGACCTGGCAATCTTTACGTGGGACACATGGCCAGTCTGCTTTGCCCTTCGCAATCTCCCGGTTGCCAAATTGCTGGTTTAAATCGAAGATAGACACAAAATGCTGGAGTAACTCAGAGGGTCAGGTTGAGCGGGACCTGGAGAGAAGAAGAGGCTGAAGAAGGGTCTGGAGCTAAAACGTCACCCATTCCTTCTCTCTGGAGAGGCTGCCTGTCCCGCTGAGTTACTCCTGCATTTCGTGTCCATCTCCGACACTGATCTTTCTGTCCTGGGCCTCCTCCACTGTCAGAGTGAGGCTACGTACAAATTGGAGGGACAGCACCTCGTATTTCGCTCGGGCAGTTTACAACAGCTCTAATTTTAAGTAACTCCTACATCCGCCCTCACCATCTCTAGTCATCCTACCTGTTCCACTGTTCACATCCTGGTATCGCTCTCGTTAGCACATCCTCCCCAGACAACAATGGGCCATTATGGGCTTCACCCTTCCTGTGGGCATCTGTTGCCGGCCCTTTCCCACCTCCAGTTCTCCCACTCCTTGGCCTGAAGAAGGTTCCAAGCCGAAACGTCTCCTCTTCCTATTTCTCCATGGATGCTGCCTGACCCGCTGTTATTCCAGCATTTTGTATCTACTGAATGTTGTCCAAACCTGCAGGTACCTGCAGGCACGAACTGCCCCTTCTCTCTCTCTCTGTTGCTGACAACAGGCAATTGTTTATTTTTTATTTCAGATACATAGAGCTACATTTGGAAAATATATTATGTTACCAACCTTTCCTCGGGGGAAGATTTTCATGTGATTACCATTTTGTGATTTTAGGAACATCTCAAATCGCATCTGGACACGTTTAAAGATACAAGTCTGGAAAATCCACTGAGTGATCAAAATCTATTTGCGGTTACCTCATTTGCCCAAGATATTAACTAATGTATTAACCCTTAGAAAACAATTACCTCTGTTAAAACATCAGAACGAGTTATCTAAACATCGGAACATCTTATCAGAACGTGTTGAACATCCATAAGACAACACAGTCCACAGTAAGGATAGACACAAAATGCTGGAGGACCCATTGTTGGCTGGGATATATATGTGCCAACGAGGGATACAAGGAAATGCTGCCTGACCCGCTGAGTTACTCCAGCATTTTGTGCCTATCTTCTTTGTAAACCAGCATCTGCAGTTCCTTCCGACAAAGCCCAGGGTAATCTGCATTTTTTTTGAATGAGTGTGCAAAAAACGGAGGGGCGGCGCAGTGGTAGAGTTGCTGCCTTACAGCGGCAGAGACCCGGGTCCTGACTCCGGGTGCTGTCTGTACGGATTTGTACTTTCTCCCTGTGACCGGGTGCGTTCTCTCCGACTTCCTCCCACACTCCCTACAAGACGTACAGGTCTGTAAGTTAATAGGTACACAAAAATGCTGGAGAAACTCAGCGGGTGCAGCAGCATCCATGGAGCGAAGGAGATAGGCAACGTTTCGGGCCGAAACCCTTCTTCAGACTTCGCTCTCTCCTTCGCTCCATAGATGCTGCTGCACCCGCTGAGTTTCTCCAGCACTTTTGTGTACCTTCGATTTCCCAGCATCTGCAGTTCCTTCTTAAAGTTAATAATTTGCTTCGGTAAAAATTGTGAATTGCCCCTAGTGTGTGTAGGATAGGATGATGCTAGCTGGTCGGCGCTGATCCGGTGGGCCGAAGGGCCTGTTATCCTAAAACCTAAACCGAACTGAAACTATAATAGCACTAAAAGGGCGCAAATTGCGCGCACATTTGAATGGATTTCAGTCACGAAATTGGAAAATTTGACAGAGTACACGTGAAAGAGCTAAAGCCGGCGCTGGAATTGTTTAAAGTAGATATTACACATTCAGCCCTGGGTGCCTGACATTTTACATCCTCGGCGAGAAGACAAAGGGTTGAAGCTATTCCCATGATCCTGTATTCTACATCTCGAGTCGAGAGCTCAGGTGCGGCACCGCTTGCCCCAGACCAGCTTCATCAACGTGAAGGCTGAACTCATCCTCTCCGCATCGCTCCTGCCGCCAGGCTGATTAATTGGCTGCTGGTAACAGCAGCTGAATACTAAATGCCCCGGCCCCTGTCTCTCTCTGCCGCTGCCTTCCCAGCACCATTTACATATTGCTCTGCATTTTTTTTTAATATTCCTTCCTTTGAACAGGGAGAACGACAACAACACAAAAAAATAATAAGAGAAGCTCGACGCTTTAACGGAGAAACGTTTGGTTTCCAGTGAAAAATCTGAGCGATGCTTCACAATCCGTGTTCATCTGAAGAAAACAAAACATTTTCTTTCACCGCTGATTAACATGGAGAGGCTTACTGATTGTAATTTGACCAGACTGTCGCTTCTCCACTGCATTCCAGCACACCCATTCATTCACCTTGTACTGACACCATCTCCACATGTTTTATCTGTTTTAACTATAATATGTATAAAAGGGCTGGCTGCGTGTACTGACAGTCCACAGCCGGCCAGACTGAATGCATTGGGTAATGCTGAGACATCGATAAATATTTGCCCAAGAAGCACCCGTCTTTACACCAAAGTGACCCCGGGTCTTTGGCTCAGTTCTACCGCTGCACCACTGGGCAGAGATAGGATTGACGCAAAGAACTGCAGATGCTAGTTTACAAAAAACACACACACAAAGTGCTGGAGTAACTCAGCGGGTAACAGGCAGCATCTCTGGAGAACATGGATAGGTGATGCTTTTGGTCGGGGCCCTCCCCCAGACTGAAGAAGGGTCCTGACCTGATATAGCACCTATCCATGCCTTCCAGAGATGCTTCCTGGTCCACTGAGTTACTCCAACACTTTGTGTAAGAGGCTGGGCTTGCTTTACCTGGAGCAGTGGAAACTGTAGCACATCTGCTTCCTTAGAAGGCTTAGGAAGTTTGGCATGTCCCACCAACTTCTACACATGCACCATACAAAGCATTTTATCAGGATGCACCACAGTTTGGTTTGGGAACTGCTCCATCCAAGACCGCTTTTCACTGTACCTAGGCACACGTGACAATACACTAAACTAAACTGAGTGGTGACTGGATAGAAGTAAATAAGATTGTGAAGTAGAAAGTGAGAACCTTTCTCTCATGGTAAGGGTATAGAAAAAACACGAGGGCATAGGTTTACGGTGAAAGAAAAGAGTTTTAAAGGGAAACTATTTTTACAGAGAGAATAGCTGGTATCAGGACAATGCTACCAGAGGACAGGGTGGATTCAGACACAATAACTATGTTTAAGAAGCATTTAGACAGATATTTAAAGAGGCAAGTTAAGGATATGGTCCTAATGTGGGCAAATGGTATTTGTGTAGATTGGTCAAAAAAGGTCAGCCTGGATGTGCAGACTGAAGGGCCTGTTTCTGTGCTGTAATGAATCTATGACTATGATTCTATTATCAAAATACCCACCAACAAAAATTGTTGTTAACACTGGTGGTTCGAAGAACTGATCGTAACCGGGTAAGCCATCATCTGCACATACAAATTAAATTTATTGATTAGATGAACTCAACTGATTAAATGTTGATTGATTAATTGATTATGAGTAAATATGAAGAAAAGGAGAGCACTGGCCTTGTAATTGTGGATAGAACAGCATGTAAAATTGTGGACCAGGAATTGGCTTTGACAACAAAATGGTTTTCCGGGGCAAGCTGATGCATCAGTGATGAAAAGGCACCGGAGACAAAATGAAGCAAAAGGCATTAGAATCGGAGCTTAATTTACCGCTAATGATAACATTAATGTCAAGAGGCATTGGAAAATGGATTCAATGGTTGATGAAGAATCTGGGAGGATATTGGAATGTGTATGGTGGAGGCTGCCTCTCTCTGCCCAGCTCAAGAGAGGTGAATTATTGCACTGGATGACTGCGTGCATTGATTGTGGCCTAACTTGGGCGACAGATGCCTTCATATGCAGCTGACTGTGGACAACCTTGTATAGTGTTGTGCTGCAACTGTGCATCAGATAAGATGAGAAGGCATACGGTACACTTGCATAGGTCGAGGCATTGAGTACAAGAGTCCGGATATCATGATGCAGCTTTATAGGACTTTGGCAAGGCCACATCTGGAATATTGCGCCCAGTTTTGGTCACCCCACTACAGAAAAGATGTGAAGGCTATTGGAAAGGCACCGAGCGGATTTACCAGATGTTACCTGGATTCGGTGGTATTTGCTTCAGGAAGAGGTTGGACAGACTTAGATTGTTTTTGTTGGAACACAGGAGGTTGAGGAGAGACCGGATAGAATTGGACTTCATCTTGCACTAAATTATATACATAGAAAATAGGTGCATTTGGCCCTTTGAGCCAGCACCGCCATTCAAAAAGATCATGGTTGATCATCCAAAATCAGTACCCCATTCCTGCTTCTTCCCCATATGACTTGATTCCATTAGCCCCAAGAGCCAAACCTACCTTTTATCCTATATCTGTACACTGTGGATGGCTTGATTGTAACCATGTATAGTCTTTTTTGTTGACTGGATAGTAGTCAATAAAAAAGCTTATCACTTACCTAATAAACTAAACTAAATAATAAACTAAACTAATACAACAATGAGAGGCACAGATAGGGTAGACAGTCAGAACCTTTTCCCCAGGATGGAAAAATCATACACTAGGTGACGTAGCTTGAAGGTGAGAGGGGCAATGTTTAAAGGAGATGGGTGGGGCAAGTTTTTAACGCAGAGGGTGGTGGGTACCTGGAATGTGCTGCCGGGGGTGATGGTTGAGGCAGATATGATGTTTGGCAGTGGTGTTTAAGAGGCTTTATAAGGCAGATATGAGGCATTGCTTTTAGATATGCATATGAAGGTATAGAAGGATATGGATTATGTGCAGGTAGATAAGAGATGATCTCAAGTGGCATCATGTTCAGCTCAGACATTGTGGACTAAAGGGTTAAAGGGCTTGTTCCTGTGCTGTACTGTTCTATGCTCTAAATAACATTATGCTTACAGATCTGTGCTCTAGGGTCAATCCTTGTGTGTTAGTCGTATGTGGTGTGAGCGAGTTCAAAACCTGCCCTCTGGTACTTCCTTCTGTCAGTTTCCCTGAGATCAGAAGCCCTTTGGTAGATCGTGGCCTCTGAAGGTCCTAACTTTGTTCTCTAATCCTTTGCGGGCTTCATCTCCAGAAGAATGCTCCACATTGTTCATGAAAGCTGCTTGCGCACTTCATCCTAATTCATGAATCACCCCCAAGTGAGATGAATGAAAGAGTGAGGAGAAGATCTACAGGGATGTTGCCAGGACACGAGGACCTGGGCTGCAGAGAGAGGCTGGGCAGGTCAGAACATTATTCCTTGGGAAACAGGAGGCTGAGGGGTAATCTTTTAGAGGTGCATAAAATCATGAGGGAAATAGATTGGATGAATGCGCAGAGTCTCTCTTCCAGGGTAGTGGAATCAAGGACCAGATGACATGGTTTAAGGTGAGAGTGGAAAGATTTCATACGAACCTGAAGGGCAACTTTTTCACACAGAGGGTGGGGGAGTGTATGGAGAGATAGATGAGAGCAGATACAGTAACAACATTTAAATACATTTTGACAGGTAAATGGAAAGGGAAGGTTTAGATGGATATGGGCAAATAGGACTATGTTAGATGGGGCATCTCGGGCGGCATAGATACATTGGACTAAAGGGCCTGTTTCTGTGTTGGCTGAATCTGAGACAAATAACAAAAATGTTTGAAGGAAAGACAGTATCTTATTTGGGAAAGGAATTAATATCATCCAAGTGAACTGAATTTACCAGCAAATTACAACATTGGAAAATGTTGGACATGAGATGTTCCAGGTCTCTTGCCCATGTAAAGTTTGTATGAAGCAGGCATCTATCCGCACCGTGCAGAGTTCTGTTTAAATGGTTGGCTTGTGGTGATGTCACAGGCTAGGCTTCAATTGGAACATCGCTGGGAGGCCTCAAGTCAACCTCTCTGCAGGATTCCCATTCCCAGTCAAAGGGAACTTAGAAAGTAAGATTGAAAATTGTTTTACTATCCTTTGGGGTAATAGGTGGAGCAGGACTGCAGACTTTGCCAAGAATGAAAAGGATAATGTCTCCAAAGGCAAGGAAATGTCTTCCAGGGTCATAGATCATGAAAACAGGTCCACCAACCCAACTTGCCATTGGCAACCAAAATGCCCCATCCACATTATGTCTATATTATCCACCTGCCGATGATTGACCCATATTCCTCTAAACCTTTTCTATCCATGCGCCTGTCCAAGTATCTTAAATGTTGTTATAGTATCTTCTTTACCTAAGATTTCTTTGATTTTTGATACCGCAATTAGACAGAACACTCCTCCCCCTTTTTTTTATGCCCTCTACCTTCACTGCGCCCCCCCCCCCCCCCCCCCCCCCCCCCCCCCCCCCCCCCCCCCCCGTCTTTCCCCTTACCCATGTCTCCTTCCAGCCATTCCTCCGGCTTCACATTTCACACACCTTCTCTGCTTATCTCACACCCCTTTGTCTCCTTCTCATTTCTGGACTTTATCCACCTATCTGTTCATCAAACCCTCCTCACCTGTATCCACCTATCACTTGCCCGGCTTAGTCCTGCCCCCAGCTTTCTCCCTACCACCCCCAACTACAATCAGTCTGACGAAGGGTCCCGACCCAAAATGCCACCTATCCATATTTTCCAGAGATGCTGTCTGACCCGCTGAGTTACTCCGGCACTTTGTCTATTTTTGCAAACCAGCATCTGCAGTTCCTTGTTTCTACCGGATACGTGATGTTTAAGGGTCGGGACCATTCTTCACCCTTAGACTCTGCTGGATCAGGTTTAATCTTCCCAACTCGGCTCTTTCAAGCTCTCGATAATATCAAGCTCAATCATTTGAGATGCTCTTTGTGCTTTGATTTCAGATTTCCAGGAATAAAGTCCTAGCCTGCCCGACCTCCTCTCCCTCTAGCTCAAGGTACCTTGGCCTTGAGGAATGGATGGGAGGGGAATATGTGGAGGCAGCACACAGACATTGCTGTGAATCTGTTTCTGGCACTACCTCTACCTCTACTGCAGAGCAAAGCAATGATATCACAAAGCAAGATAGACTGGAAGCTGCGGCAAGGTTACTCAGGGGTTAAAGAACGTTAGTAATTCCTTTTTGTAAACAAGGGGCTTGGACTGACTGCCGTGAGATTTCATTTACATAATTCAGACAGCTACCAACAGTCACCTCTAACTGATGCTAAATTGTTTTCCTGACAGCCTAAAAAGCAATTTTTCCCCCTCCCTGACATTTGATTTACATGTGATCTTTAAACACAACCGCAGTAGAAAAAGCATTTGGTTATTATTCAAATCGCTCCAGTGATGTCACATTCCTTGATATGCCATTTACATTCTGGATCTGAGAGCAGGCGGAGGAGAGAGCGCATAACTAATGAGATAAACTGATAGCATGCAGCAATCAATTGCATTAGGTGCTTGGAGCAAGGTCTGGCACTTACCCTGTGCTTGTGTGGCGTTTGGCTTAATGGAATGTGCACCAGTCTAATTGCTGCCAAATGAGCAACAAGAATAAACTGTTATATGCGCTAAAAAGGCATTGCATGTTCTTCCCCCCCCCCTTCACTCAGTCGGGGAATTTGCTGCTTAACAAATTTAGCAAAAACCACGTCATGTACACGACAGCCCGATGCATTGACGTAGGACCCTTTTTAGGCTGTAAAATATCCAAAGGTGACTCATTCGGGCAAACATTTTACTGAGCAAATCAGTACTTTCTGTATTGCACCTTGGCAGTGACAGTACTGCTGAACTAATGGGAGTAACATTACTTTGCAGTAACAGTGCTGAACTGAGGGGAGTAACTACTGCTGAGCTGATGGGAATAACAGTACTTTGCAGTAACTACTGCTGAGCTGGGAGTAACAGTACCTTTCAGTAACAGTAATGCTGAAGTGATGGGAGTAACAGTACTTTGCGGTAAAAGCACTGGTGCTGATGGCAGTAACAGTACTTTGCAGTAACAGTACTGCTGAACTGATGGGAGCGACAGTATTTTGATGGGAGGAGTGAAATGAGTGTGTGGCCAGGATGGTGTGGGCCTCTGATGATGCTGGCTGTCTTTTTGTGACAGCAGGGGGGCTGAGGAGGGGGAGGAGACAGCAAGGACTAACAAAATTGGGAGAATTCGATGTTCATGCCCCCGGGATGCAGACTCCCCAAACGGAATATGAGGTGCTGTTCCTCCAATTTCCAGTGCTGCTCGCTGTGGCCATGGAGGAGACCCAGGACAGAGAGGTCGGAGACGGAGTGGGAGGGGGAGTTGAAGTGCTGAGCCACCGGGAGGTCAGCTTGGTTATTGCGGACCGAGCGGAGGTGTTCGGCGAAACGATCGCCCAACCTCCGCTTGGTCTCACCGATATAGATCTGCTGACATCTAGAGCAGCGGACGCAATAGATGAGGTTGGAAGAGATGCAGGTAAACCTCTGTCGCACCTGGAACGATTGCTTGGGTCCTTGAACGGAGTCGAGGGGGGAGGTAAAGGGACAAGTGTTGCATCTCTTGCGGTTGCAAGGGAAAGTGCCCGGGGAGGGGGTGGTACGAGAGGGAAGGGAAGAATTGACAAGGGAGTTATGGAGGGAGCGGTCTTTGCGGAAGGCAGATCTGGGGGGAGATGGGAAGATGTGGCGAGTGGTGGGGTCACGTTGGAGGTGGCGAAACTGACGGAGGATTACTTTTTGTATGTGACGGCTGGTGGGGTGAAAGGTGAGGACTAGGGGGACTCGGCCCTTGTTGCGAGTGGGGGGATGGGGAGAGAGAGCAGTGTTGCGGGGTATGGAAGAGACCCTGGTGCGAGCATCATTTATGGTGGAGGAGGGGAACCCCCGTTCCCTGAATAGTGAGGACATTTCAGATGTCCTGGTGTGGAACGCCTCATCCGTGGAGCAGATGCGGCGTAGACGGAGGAATTGGGAGTAGGGGATGGAGTCCTTACAGGAAGCAGGGTGGGAAGAAGTGTAGTCCAGATAGCCATGGGAGTCAGGGGTTTGTAGTGTATGTCGGTCAGAAGTCTATCACCTGCAATGGAGATAGTGAGGTCAAGGAATGGTAGGGAAGTGTCGGAAATGGTCCAGGTGTATTTGAGTGCCGGATGGAAGTTAGTGGTGAAGTGGATGAAGTCAGTCAGTTGTGTGCGGGTGCAGGAGGTGGCACCAAAGCAGTCGTCGATGTAGCGGAGGTAGAGGTCGGGGATGGGGCCCTGGTATGTATTGAACAAGGATTGCTCGACGTAACCTACAAATAGGCAGGCATAGCTGGGGCCCATGCATGTGCCCATAGCTACGCCTTGTATTTGGAGGAAATGGGAGGAGTCGAACGTGAAGTAACATGGTCTCTACTGTGCACTTGTAGTTCAGGAGAGTATTCAAGGAAGGAGAGGCATTGACCGACTTTCTTTATGATTGCATCAATGTGCTGAGTCCAAGACAGGATCTTCAGAAATGTGCACACCCAGGAATTTTAAGAGTTTGACTCTCTCCACCATCTGTTGATGAAGACAGGTTGGTGGATACTCGTCCTTCCTCTTCCACAGTTGACTATCAGTTCCTTCGTCTCACTGACATTGAGAGCAAGGTCGTTGTTCTGGCACCATTTGGTCAGTCAATCGATCGCCTTCCTATTCTGACTCATTATCATTTCTAATCCATTCAACAACAAAAGTGTTGCTGGCAATTCATACTGATTGTGGTCTGTTGATGAGGAAGTCAAGGATCCAGTTGCAGAGGGATACACAGAGGGAGACACCCAGTTCCATCAGCTTGGTAACCAGCTTGGCGGGGATGATGGTGTTGAAAGCTGAGCTGTCGTCTATGAACAACTGCCTGATGTATGTGTTTTTACTGGACAGTAGCAGATTTAACATCAAGATATCCCTGTAGAAACTGTAATATAGATGAGTGCTGATAGATTGCAGTTGTATTAAGTTGATGCTACCTTAATGGTTCTTCCTGTGGACAAGATCCCAGCTTCAATGGTACATAATGGGAGTCTCCATAGTGCTCAGCTTTATCTTTGGGTTCTGGTTGAAAGATACACCATGGAAACAGACCCATCGATTGGCCATTTACACTATTTCTATGTTATCCCACTATCCACTGGAGGCAATTTGCAGAGGCCAATTAACCTACAAACCCGCACGTATTTGGAATGTGGGAGGAAGCTGGAGCACCCGGAGGAAACCCACGCGGTCACAGGGAGAACCTGCAAACTCCACACAGGCAGGACCTGAGATCAGGATCAAACCCAGGTCTCTGGCACTGTGAGGCAGTGGCTCTACCCACTGCACCACTGAACCACCCTGTGGCACAGCTGGTAGCATGCAGCCCAGATTTTTTGGGAGCAAATGAATGGTTTCTGCATTGTGCCTTCACTGCTTGATGGCGGCTATAGTCATACATCATGGAAACCAGCTCGTCCCAAACCTGTCCACAGCAGCCAACATGCCCCATCTACACTAGTCCCACCTGCCTGTGTTTGTCCCATATCCCTCTAAACCTGTCCTATCCATGTACCTATCAAAATGTTTCTTAAATCTGTTTCTTGTATCTTGTAAAATGTTGTGATGGTATCTGCCTCAACTAGCTCTTCCAGCAGCTCATTCCATACACCCACCACCCTCAGTGTAAAAACGTTACTCTTCAGGTTTCCATTAAATCTTTTCCCCCTCACCTTAAACCTATGTCCTTTGGTTCTTGAATCCCCCACTCTGGGCAAAAGACTCTGTGTATTCATTCATTCATTAGGATGACAGATGGCGCCATGGGCTAAGTGTTCGGCTGGCAACCTGAAGGTGGCTGGTTCGAATCCTGCTTGGAGTGTGTACTGTCATTGTGTCCTTGGGCAAGACACTTCACCTACCTTTGCCTGGGACTAGAGACGGAAATTAGCTACTGATTGGCTACAATCTCGTATATTTACATGCAAATGTTAATTAATATGCACTGTCCCTATAAACAAAACATTATTATTATTATTATTATTCTATGTATTCCTCATATGATCTTGTCGACCTTTCTCTCCGGGAAGGGGAGATTGGATAAACTGTGTTTCATTTCCCTAGAGCAGAGGAGGCTGAGGGGTAAAGGATTTTAAATTATAAGAGGGATAGATGAGATAGAGGGTATAACAATTTTTCCCATGGTGGGTAGACACAAAATGCTGGAGTAAAGATCACCCCTCGTCCTCCTGCGCCCCAGTGCAGTTTGACTAATGGGAGAATGATCCTGAATTATGAGCCGCAGTTACATTGAGAGTGCCCGGCTGCATCGTGTGCCCCTGAAAATACACAGGCATGCACACACACATGCACACTCTTGCACAAGTGAATTTACAGAAAACTCTGTTTGAAGTGTCGAATAAGTGAGGAGGACACATGATTGGCAACAATGCTGAACACAAGATGCAACTGTCAGCCCATCATGCCAGTTTACCCACCAAACAAAAATCAGATTCATTACTGGTTTCTGGAGGAAGAGACACGCGCACACTCTCATATGCAAACATGCACGCCGCGCACACTCTCTCAGGCACACTATCATGTGCAAACGTGCACGCTATTGCTTCCCCCCCCACGATTTACCATCAATTGCTACAAATTCTTTCAGATGTGCCAGTCTAAAAGTGAACCTTGGGAACAGGAATGTCTATTAAATCCAACTATCACATTCCTTTTTGCTCGCTCAACCTCACTGACCCGCAGTATATCTAAACCCTTCGCCCTCAATAAAAACATCTAATTGCTTCTTGAACCCATTTATACAGTCCACAA
This sequence comes from Leucoraja erinaceus, assembly GCF_028641065.1. NCBI lineage: Eukaryota > Metazoa > Chordata > Chondrichthyes > Rajiformes > Rajidae > Leucoraja > Leucoraja erinaceus. Next base: position 17,121,462 of record NC_073401.1, read on the forward strand.
TGGTGCTCTTCCTCAGTAATTTATTCCACAGCTGCCTTATCTTTTGTGTGTGTATATGTTCTGCCTGACTTCTACCCTTGCTCCTAATTTGTAACTTGTGTTCCCCGACACTTGAACCAGTCAACAGTGGTGAACAATTTGCTTTTGACCATCCTTCCCTTTACCAATGGTCGTTGCAGCCCAACAGCATTGATGAATGTACATTTTGTTTTTCAGAAGGCACTTGGTGTCAGCAGTCGGAAGCTCTGCTTGGCTTTGTAAACCAATGTCGCAGGATTAAATTACCAACTTGCAATGGAGATGGTGCTGGGGTTTGTACCTTCTCCCCGTTTTCTCATCGGGGTGCTGCCTGCAATGCTGGATGGAGCATTTCAATGACAAGGAAGGGGAGATTGGATAAACTGTGTTTCATTTCCCTAGAGCAGAGGAGGCTGAGGGGTAAAGGATTTTAAATTATAAGAGGGATAGATGAGACAGAGGGTATAACAATTTTTCCCATAGTGGGTAGACACAAAATGCTGGAGTAACTCAGCGGGTCAGGTAGCATCTCTGGGGAAAAGGGGCAGATGACATTTCTGGTCAGGACCTTTCTTCAGACCCGACCTGCAATGTCACCTACTCCTTTTCTCCAGAGATACTACCTGACCCACTGAGATACTCCAGTATTTTGTGTCTATCTTTGGTGTAACCCAGCATCTGCAGTTCCTTCCTACACATGTTGAATATGCTCTAAATATGAAACTTTTTTAGTTTGTAGGAAAATATTAATTGTCATTTTGGACAGGTATAAAATGCAAAAGGATCAAGGGACAAACACGTGTCCATGGAACTAGCTTGGATGGGGGCATCTTGGTTGGCATGACAAGGTTGGGCCGAAGGGCCTGTTTCTGTGCTGAATGGCTCTATTTCCTCTGCTAATGTACAGACCTCAAAGAGACAAGTTTGTACGTTCTCCCCCTTTTCTTCGAGATCTTCGGTTTCCACTCACATTCCAAAGACTTGGCTTGGCATAAGTGTAAATTGTCCCTATTGTGTGTAGGATAGTATTAATGTGAGGGGATGGCTGGTCAGCGCGGACCCAGTGGGCCGAAGGGCCTGTTTACGCACTGTATCTATAAACTAAACTAAAGTTACAATCTAGAGTGTAGTTAAGAGGTTTGATTGTTTACATGTTTAATGATAGGTAGATGAGAGGATGTGTCTCAAAGGGAAATCTAAAAGGTGGAAATGGCATAATGGAGGAATTAATCTATGGCATAAACCACTTGTTCGTATATTACCCTTGCTGGATCTTAGTCCTCCTACAGCCTTCATCATTCATCACCCCGAGAGTTGTGAATCTGTGTAATTCTCTGCCACAGAAGGCAGTGGAGGCCAATTCACTGGATGTATTCATGAGAGAGTTGGATATAACTCTTAGGGCTAATGGAATCAAGGGATACGGGGAGAAAGCAGGAACGGTGTACTGATTTTGGATGATCAACCATGATCATGTTGAATGGTGGTGCTGGGTCAAAGGGCCGAATGGCCTACTCCTGCATCTATTTTCTATGTTTCCATGGAAGAACTATCTATTGCACAGTTATGAAATAACCTGGTGTTCCTGGAATATAATTAGCTCTGAGTGTGGAATATCGGAAGAGAGAGAAGATGGGGAGGCAGCATTGTTACTTGTGTACTGGCGAAATGCTCTAAACGGCAGGAACACAGAGAGGAAGGTTGGATCAATGCAGCATATTTGCAAATCTTTCCCTTGACCCAATTAATTTGATCAAGATTTGAAGGATTTATTCTGCAAGAGGCATTTGATGGTGAATAACACCACAGGTTTTATTTAACAAACAGGCCTGGATGACTCCATGTGGTGAGAAACAAATATCTACATGGGCATGCACATCGAGCACTTCATTTAGCCTCCATCAAGTAATTTAATCCCAGACATTCATTATTTCACCTTCCAAGACTTTCAGCCAGGTTCGAGCCTATTTATTCTTCCCGGGTGCACAGGACCACAGAAGCTGGAGTCTAGAGGGAAAAGCTGGAGGACCTCGGCAGATCGGTGGAGGCAGAGAAATGGTCAAGACCCCACATCAGAGCTCAGTGCAGGACTCCGAGCAGGGCCCCAACCTGAAACGTCGACCATTTCTTGACCTATGCAGATGTTGCTTGGCCCTTTGAGTTCTTCCAGCAGCTTTAAAAAAAAATCTTCCTGGGTATCTATCCTTTGATTTAAAAAAATCAATGAGCAGCACAGTGGTGCAGCGCTAGAGTTACTGCCTTACAGCACCCGGGGCCCGGGTCTGATCCTGACAACGGGTGCTCGCTGTCTTTACGGAGTTTGTACATTCTCCCTGCGACCACGTGGGTTTTCTCTGGGTGCTCCAGTTTCCTCCCACGCTCCAAAGGCTTACAGATTTGTGGGAATTGGCTTTGGAAGTTGTAAAATTGTCCCTAGTGTGTAGGATAGTGCTGGTGTATGGGTTATCGCTGGTCAGCACAGACTCGGTGGGCTGTGGGCCCATTTCCGCATTGTATCTCTAAAATCTAAAGTCATGTTTCATGTATCTTGTAGTGTTTAATTTATGACTGTTAGCAGACCAGCCAGCATCATCAAAGACGCACAACTCACTGGCCACGTTCTCATCTCATCACGATCGGCCATCGGTCAGTAGGTACAGGAGTCTGAAAACCATGTCCACCAGGTTCAAGAACAGCTTCTTCCCAACAACCACCAGGCTCTTGACCACTGCACACCACTAACCCCAGCTATGAACTTCTATGGGCTGTTTTTAGTCTTTGGGTTTTTTTTTTGCACAGGTATTGTGGTTATTAATTTAATGATTGTTTTTTTGTTTATTATATAATATCTGTGTGTATTGTGTTTACAGGACTGCTAAACTGCAAAATGTCATTGTTTTGTTGTCGGTACATGCAACAATTAAACCTTCTTGAATTTTGACTTGACTCTTGACTCCACACCTTGCTGCTGACTGTGCGGAGTTTGCAGACTCTCCCTGTTACTACATGAGTTCTTTCCAGGTACAGTGATTACTCCCATTTCCCAAAGGTGTGCTGGTAGATTCATTGGCTGCTGTAAATGTTGCCAAGTGTAAGGGGATTGCAGAGAGGTAGGAGATGTCGAGACAGAATAGGTTAAGGGGAAATAGATGAAGCACTGGTGGGAATATCCTGTGACCTGCCATGCACTCTGCAGGCAGAATGGACTCCTAAGTCTTAAGAAAACATAGTACTAGCTTTTTATTCGAAACATAATCAATTAATTGAATTTACTTTTCTTGCCTCACTTGTTAAAATTGCATTCTCATGGATCAGATCATTAATCACAGCCCCTGGATTACCTAGTGGTTTAGAGTATTTAGAGATATAGCATGGCAACAGGCCTTTCAGCTAACCGAGCCCACTCCGTCCATCGATCTCCCGTTCACACTAGTTCCGTGCAATCCCACTTCTGCATCCACTCCCTGTACACTTGGGGCAATTTACAGAGGGCCGATTAACTTACAAAGCCGCACGTCTGTGGGATGTGGGATGAAACCGAAGCGTCTGGAGGCAACCCACGTGGTCACAGGAGAACATGCAAGCTCCACATAGACAGCACCCGAGGTCAGGATGGAACCCGGGACTCTGGCGCTGTGAGGCAGTGGCTCCACCAGCCGCCCATTGTGAAACCACAAAGCAAACCACGACCATAGCTTGAAATGACTGATAGCTGGGAATGAGACCCAGGCTGGGGTGTAATTCAAGAATTTGATTATTTATACGTTGATTGATAGAGAGTTGGGAGGAAATGTTTTTATGGGTTGTATACATGTAGAATAAATATATTTGGATTGAGCCATTGGCTGGGGTCTAATCAAAACCTTGTATAGTTTATATACAAGACACTTTGATGTTACATAAACCTCCCAGTGTGACTCCAGCCTTGCCTTTCATTCAGGCCAGCAGTGGGGTATGTGCAGAGGGAGGAATTCATTAACAAGCTTTAAAACTGCGCTCACTTCCAGAAGCCAGCAGGGTCTCAACAAAATCTGTTTAAAACGGGAGGCAAAAAAACCCCCCACTAAAACTCCCCAGTAAACCTGTTAAAACTGCCAAGAGCTCTCTTTATTTCACGGAAGTGAATGATTTCTCTCCTCCCCAGTGGAAAATAAAAATGGAAATTGCCGCAAGTGAGTTATAGCCTGACAGTGCGGGTGGGACCCGCCATTCTAACATTCATCAGCCAGCACCAGTTAGGCATTGGCTGAACTCTGTATCTCTCTGAAGAATCCCAGACACTCAGAGTGAAATATGCTTATCTCAGCAACTCTGAAACCAACCTTGCATTGGATTACAGGGAGGAATGTAGAAACGAGGAACTGCAGACGCTAGTTTACAAAAAAAAAGACACAAAGTGCTGGGGTAACTCTACGGATCAGGCAGCATCTCCTGAGGACATGGATAGGTGACGTTTCGGGCAGGACCCGTTCTTCAGACTGATTGCATGAGGGGGGGGGTGGGCGGAGAGAAAGCTAGAAGAGAGGAAGGGTAGGACAAAGCGTGGCAGGTAAAGGGTTGATACAGGTGAGGGAGGATGTTAGAGAGGCAGGTGGTCAGAACAATGATCAGCACAGGTATTTTGCCACAGTAATTTAGTTCAGTTTATAGTCACGTTGAGGTACAGTGCAAAAGTTGGCCCCTTGTGAAACCACAAAGCAAACCAAGTCCATAGCTTGAAATGACTGATAGCTGGGAATGAGACACAGGCTGGGGTGTAATTCAAGAATTTGATTATTTATACGTTGATTGATAGAGAGTTGGGAGGAAATGTTTTTATGGGTTGTATACATGTAGAATAAATATATTTGGATTGAGCCATTGGCTGGGGTCTAATCAAAACCTTGTATAGTTTATATACAAGACACTTTGATGTTATATAAACCTCCCAGTGTGACTCCAGCCTTGCCTTTCATTCAGGCCAGCAGTGGGGTATGTGCAGAGGGAGGAATTCATTAACAAGCTTTAAAACTGCGCTCACTTCCAGAAGCCAGCAGGGTCTCAACAAAATCTGTTTAAAACGGGAGGCAAAAAAAACCCCACTAAAACTCCCCAGTAAACCTGTTAAAACTGCCAAGAGCTCTCTTTATTTCACGGAAGTGAATGATTTCTCTCCTCCCCAGTGGAAAATAAAAATGGAAATTGCCGCAAGTGAGTTATAGCCTGACAGTGCGGGTGGGACCCGCCATTCTAACATTCATCAGCCAGCACCAGTTAGGCATTGGCTGAACTCTGTATCTCTCTGAAGAATCCCAGACACTCAGAGTGAAATATGCTTATCTCAGCAACTCTGAAACCAACCTTGCATTGGATTACAGGGAGGAATGTAGAAACGAGGAACTGCAGACGCTAGTTTACAAAAAAAAAGACACAAAGTGCTGGGGTAACTCAACGGATCAGGCAGCATCTCCTGAGGGCATGGATAGGTGACGTTTCAGGTCAGGACCCGTTCTTCAGACTGATTGCATGAGGGTGGGGGTGGGCGGAGAGAAAGCTAGAAGAGAGGAAGGGTAGGACAAAGCGTGGCAGGTAAAGGGTTGATACAGGTGAGGGAGGATGTTAGAGAGGCAGGTGGTCGGAACAATGATCAGCACAGGTATTTTGCCACAGTAATTTAGTTCAGTTTATAGTCACGTTTACTGAGGTACAGTACAAAGTTGTTTTGTTGCGTATTTTGCAGCGAAAAGACAGCCATGATTACAGACAGACTAGAGTCTGAAGAAGGGTTTTGGCCCGAAACGTTGCCTATTTCCTTTGCTCCATAGATGCTGCTGCACCCGCTGAGTTTCTCCAGCATGTTTTTGTGTACCTTCGATTTTCCAGCATCTGCAGTTCATTCTTAAACAATTACAGACTAGCCGTCCACAGTGTACAGATACAGGAAGAAACAACAGTAGTGTTTGTTTATGGACGTAGGTGTAGGTGATAGATAACTGCGTGGGTGTAATGTGTTGACTGTGTGGCCTATTGAGGGTTTTAATTGATTAGTTATCCCTTTTATTTTTAGACGCTCTAATAGCTATAATTGCAAGCTGATATGGGAACTGTAACCAATGTGGAGTTGCAGTGTGAAATTGTTGAACCTGGTGTTTCAGCAACCAGGTGTTGGATTCCTTCCGCATCCATGCCAAGACTGTTTTATCCCCTGCCACTGTACGCCAGGTGTTTAACTCAATCTCACCCCGTGCTCAAGCATTTGCCCATCTCCCAGCTCTTGCCTGCGTGCTTTGCTCCACCTATAAGATCAAGCCTGAATGTTTGATTCCCTCTCGATCGTGCCAAGGAGTTTTGACTGAAGTCCAGTTCATGCCGGCATGGATTCAACCTCAGCTCAAATCAGGTTGTCTGACAAATTCACAACACAGCCCCGCTGTTTAGCTCTCTCCTGTCACTTACTGAGGTCTCCTACCTGTTCTGAAGAAGGGTCCCAACCTGAAATGTCACCTATCCTTGTCGTCTAGGTAACTCAGCCTGATCCACAGAGTTACTGCAGCACTTTGTGTTTGATGCAACTGCAGTTCCTTGTGTCTACTCTTTGACATTTCCTGGCCACACTGAGCAGTTTGACTCACTCCATGGTTGTTCTGAATTATTAGACTCATTCCCAAATCTCATTGGGTTTTTGAACTTCACCAAACTCTCTCAGTCTTTGCAAAGTTTAATTTATCTTAGCCTAGTTTAGTTTAGTTTAGTTGTCACGTGTACCAAGGTACAGTGAAAAGCTTTTATTGCGAGCTAACCAGTCAACGGAAAGATGGTACATGATTAATATCAAGCTGTCCACAGTGTACATGATAAAGGGCATAACGTTTAGTGCACGATAAAGTCCAATTAAACATAGTCTGCGGGTCTCCAATGAGGTAGATGGTAGGTCAGGATCCCTCTCTAGTCATGGTAGGATGGTTCAGTTGCCTAATAACAGCTGGGAAGAAACTGTCTCTGAATCTGCAGGTGTGCGTTTTCACACTTCATGACCACTTGCCTGATGGGAGAGGGGTCAAGAGGGAGTGGCCTGGTGGCCTTGCCGAGGCAGCGTGAGGTGTAAATGGGGTCAAAGGAAGGGAGGTTGCTTTGCTTGGTGGTCTGGCCTGCGTCCCCAACTCTCTGCAATTGTGCAAAGTTGTCCCACGTCGAGAAGTTGGATGTGACTTTGGAAGAAGTGTCTGCCGCAGTGCTTGAGAGTTGCTTATCTGCACGGTGGTATAACTGAAACCACCGAGACACACAACACAGGCCTGGGATTTACAGTCCTGAAATTAAGCTGTAATGTGTTATTGAGAGACAGCTTTCCCTTGGGAAGCTATCATAAAAAATGGAACTGCCTCTTCAACATTGTTTGCTTGCTCCTGTATCTCTGAGCAGGTAGCAGTGTTGAAATGCTGCTCTCATGGTCAGTGTCAATTTCCCACAACCTTTATCTGGTTATCAGGGAGTACACTTAAACATGATGTGAAGCATTTTGCAGTAGATTGCATTTCCCCTGCTCTGCACCTACCAGTTCTCCCATACATTTTTTACACACTATATTCCGACACGCACACACACACACACTTAAGAGGAGCAGATAGTGCAATACAAACATCATTTTGCCGGATTTGCATAATGGAAGACATTTATATTACCAGTAACATGACAGATTTGTTATGTTTGAGGAGTTCTAAGCATTGCATTCCCAAGGCTGCATTCAAGCTGTGATTTCAGTGTTAACTTCAGCTGACACTGGGCTATTGTTTTATAGTTCGGCTGGGTTTGATGCCTGCAAAAACCAAGAGGTCAACACATGTGTAAGAATATTTTGGAAGCTGAAAAATAAATCATGTCCAACAAATTGGACGTTTTAACAACAGGTTTATCTCCACCGTTGCCAATTTTCTCACCACATCCTCATTGCTACAAGGATGCAGCTAATTCATTTTTTATCCAAATGATGTGGTTTACTTTAACTTAATTTGTTTTCTGGTGACACGCATTAAAGACCCTGCTTAGAGTCATAGAGTCACGCAGGACAGAAACAGGCCCTTCGGCTCAAATCAACCATGCCAACAAAGATGCACATCTGCCTACGTTGGGCCCCTAATCCCTCTAAACCTTTCCTATCCATATGCCTGTCCAAATGTCTTTTAATTGTTGTTATAGTACTTGACTCAATTACCCTTGGAATCAAGGGATATGGGGAGAAGGCAGGCACGGGTTATCGATTGGGGCCAATCAGCCATGATCACAATGAATGGCGGTGCTGGCTCGAAGGGCCGAATGGTCTCCTCCTGCTCCTATTTTCTATGTTTCTACGTTTCTATGACTCTTGACTCTTGAAGTTAGAGGGGCAATGAAAGATAGACCGAAGGGGGGGGGAAGGGGTTAAGGGGAAAGAAAGAAAGGGAGGGAGGAAGGGGATATTGTGGGAATTGGGCTGCGTGACTGAAGGCTGTTCCTGGAATGGTGGACTGAACGGAAGGAAGTGGGCACGGGAGAGTCAGATGAAATGGAAGGTCCATAACCCTTCACTTAAACACTTCTTTCAACTCCCAAAGTCCCAAAGTTTAAATTGAGTTGAATGAGGTTTGAATCTTTCATTGAGGTTAACCTTATGCCATGATATTCTCCCAATGATTTAAGGAACAGTTTCTGCATAGTTTAATCCCAATTGATGCCAAGTGCCAAAAGCAGCAATGGTACAACTTCATGACTATGCCAACATAACTATGTACCCTGTTTGTTTTACTTACCGAAAGTCCCAGTAGTTTTATCTGTTAGAACTCACTCACCCATTTCTAATCTATGAGGCATCTTATTCAAAAGCAAACATGCAGGCATCCATTCAAAAGCAATTGATGGTGTCACAAGTAATGAAGAGGATCAGGATAGAAATGTGTTCAGGTTGTATGGGCAGAACATGCGTTAAACTAAAGTATTCATTGTTGTATTAGGCATATAAAATTCAGTTTTACTTTAGTTAATGGAACAGTATTTCAGGAACTGAGATCAACAGGCATTTGTTGGTGTGTAGCAGGTTTAACAGATACAACAGAGAATGGATTCTTACCCGAATACTTTCCATTAGGCTCCAAGGAATATCACCCAGTGATTAGAGCATAAAATCTGGTTAGTGAGCAAGGGGAGAGAGTGTCAAAGGATAACCGTCCGATGCAATCAATAACCATGCAGCTGCATGAACATGCAACATATAAACATGGGAGGGGCACAGTGGTGCAGCGGTAGAGTTGCTACCTCACAGCGCCAGTGAGGTGGTGGGAGATTGCAACCTTCAGGTGGTCCACCCTGTTTCGACAAATGTAATCAACCCGGAGTGCACAATCAAATATGATCAAATAGAACAAGTTGTCCGACAACTTTAGGCTGTGCACGCCATACGCAAGAATAAGAATCACCACTGACCCTGGTTCGATCCTGACTACGGGTGCTATCTATATGGAGTTTCTATATTCTACCTGTGACCACGTGGGGTTTTTTCCGAGTGCTCCGGGTTTTTCCTCCCACATCCCAAAGATGTACAAGTTTGTAGGTTAATAACCATATAACCATATAACCATATAACAATCACAGCACGGAAACAGGCCATCTCGGCCCTACAAGTCCGTGCCAAACAAAACATTTTCCCCTTAGTCCCACCTGCCTGCACTCATACCATAACCCTCCATTCCCTTCTCATCCATATGTCTATCCAATTTATTTTTAAATGATACCAATGAACCTGCCTCCACCACTTCCACTGGAAGCTCATTCCACACCGCTACCACTCTCTGAGTAAAGAAGTTCCCCGTCATATTACCCCTAAACTTCTGTCCCTGGTAATTCTGAAGTCATGTCCTCTCGTTTGAATCTTCCCTATTCTCAAAGGGAAAAGCTTGTCCACATCAACTCTGTCTATCCCTCTCATCATTTTAAAGACCTCTATAATTGGCTTTGGTAAGTTGTAATTTAATTATCCCTAGTGTGTAGGATAATACCAATATACGGGGTGAGCATTGGTCAGCACAGACTCGGCGGGCCAAAGGGCCTGTTTCCACGCTGAATCTCTAAAGTGTAAAGTCGAAAGCAATGGATAAACGAGCATTGGCTCAACATGTGCAAAATCAAATTGCTTTAATGTAATCCCTTTGGAATGGGCATCTCAGTAAAATCTCTTTTTATTGCAATGGCAGAGTATTACAAAAGTAGTGTAATTTAAAATTAATCAAATGGATGTTATATCATGATCATGGACCAGGAATAACTGCTTTTCAATGAGTATGACCAACTGGAAAATCATCTATCGTGTGAAACTCAAAATCACTTGAGTGGAAAACAAGCTATTTAATCCTGAACCATGATTGTAATAGTCTCTCTCTCTCCCTGATCACAGCCTCTGATGTTTAATTAAATTGCCCAGCTTCTTTGTTAAGTATTGGTGTGCGAGGAACATTGGTGTTTTTTACTGAGATTGAAGTTTGACCAACACCACTGGTTAAAGGCTTGGTTTAGCAAATGTAGAGCTGTTCTTGCAGTTGTTATTGTCTCGTTTACTGCTTGGATCTAGAAGAAAAAGTTAATCTGTAAGAAGCAGGCTGTAAAGAAAGATGAATGTGATATTGTTTAAAACCTTGACATTGAGTCAATCATTCTGCTGGTCCTGCTTGTTATTTCAAATGCAGCCCCAAGAGTACGCATTGTTACCACACTTTGGAAGGAGTAGGAGGGGGACCCACAACCCCATTTATATCAACGGGTCGATGGTTGAAAGGGTCAAGAACTTCAAATTCCTGAGCGTGCACATCTCTGAAGATCTTTCCTGGTCCGAGAACACTAACGCAATTATCAAAAAAGCTCATCAGCGCCTCTACTTCCTGAGAAGATTACAGAGAGTCGGTTTGTCAAGGAAAACTCTCTCTAACTTCTACAGGTGCACAGTAGAGAGCATGCTGACCGGTTGCTTCGTGGCTTGGTTCAGCAATTTGAGCGCCCTGGAGAGGAAAAGACTACAAAAAGTAGTAAACACTGCCCAGTTCATCATCGGCTCTGATCTTCCTTCCATCGAGGGGATTTATCGCAGTCGCTGCCTCAAAAAGGCTGGCAGTATCATCAAAGACCTACACCATCCTGGCCACACACTCATCTCCCTGCTACCTTCAGGTAGAAGGTACAGGAACCTGAAGACTGCAACAACCAGGTTCAGGAATAACTACTTCCCCACAGCCATCAGGCTATTAAACCTGGCTCGGACAAAACTCTGATTATTAATAACCACTTTCTGCTATTTGCACTTTATCAGTTTATTTATTCATGTGTGTATATATTTATATCATGGTATATGGACACATTTATCTGTTTTGTAGTAAATGCCTACTATTTTCTGTGTGCTTAAGCAAAGCAAGAATTTCATTGTCCTATACAGGGACACATGACAATAAACTCACTTGAACTCACTTGAACTTGTTATAGGTACCATTTTGCAGACATAACCCAAACCTCTTACTTTTACTTTAGTTTAGATTAGAGGTACAGCGTATGAACAGGCACTTTGGCCCAATAAGTCTGCACTGACCACCGATACACGTCCACTAACACTAACCTACACGCACTGGGGACAATTTACAAATTTTACCAAAGCCAATTAACCTGTATGCCTTTGGAGTGTGGGAAGAAACCAGAGCACCCGGAGAAAACCCACACGGTCACAGGAAGAATGTACAAACTCTGTACAGACAGTATCCGTAGTCAGGATTGAACCCAGTTCTCTGGCGTTTAATGCAGCAACTCTACCTCTGTGCCACTGTGCTGCCCTCATCTACCCTAAAAAAGACACAAAACGCTGGAGTAACCAGTATGTTCCCCCTGTGGGTTTTCTCCGGGTTCTCCAGTTTCCACCCACATCCCAAAGATGTGCAGGTTTATAGGTTAATTGTCTTCGTTAAAGATTGTAAATTGTCCTTAGTGTGTAGGATAGTGCTAGCGTATGGGGTGATCGCTGGTTGCTGCCGACTCAGTGGGCCAAAGGGCTTGTGTCGTTAAACTGAATTAAACGGTCCCTTTAATGCCACTGTGAGCCTCTGCTTGCTTCAACACATCCCAGATCCTCCAGAGACTGATTTCATTTGGGTTCTGCTAAAGGTCAATTGGAGGATAATTGTAGATTGTCAGATATATTTTTTAAAACTTCATTTCTTCCCTCAGGTTAAGAAACGAGCAGGAAATGACTTTTTGTTTTGAGTCCAATGTGCTTGACATTTGGAATTGTGCAGCTTGCCAGCCATAAGACCTCTTCACCTGCAGGCTGCCAGTTGCCTCGATGATCCCACATTGGATTATCAGGGAACGAAGGGTTTCGGCCCGAAACGTCGCCTATTTCCTTCGCTCAATTGATGCTGCTGCACCCGCTGAGTTTCTCCAGCAATGCTGTGTACCTTCGATCTTCCAGCATCTGCAGTTCCTTCTTGAACATTACAGAGAAGCTGGGGAATGTCTCCCAGTCACCATCGGGCTTGGCTGAAGTTTAGTTGTCCAAGTTGACAAGCAGCTCCACTGTTGCAGTGACCAGCTGACCATTCACACCAATGACGCAGGGTTGACAAGAGGAAAAAAAAATAATGGATTTATTTTTAACACATTTTTTAATATTTCTCCTTCACTTTTCCCCTTTATGTAACTGCATTAACCCATGTTCAGTATGCTGAAAATTATGTGTGGCACAATGGCGCAGCTGGTAGAGAGCTACTGCCTCACAGCGCCAGAGACCCAGGTTCGATCCTGGCCTTGGGTACTGTGTGTGCGTGTGTGGATTGCACATTCTCCCTGTGACTGCGTTGGCTTCCTCTGGGCGCTCCGGTTTCCTCCCACATGCCAAACACATGGGGTTGTGTAGGTTAATTGGCCCTCTGTAAATTGCCCCCACTGGGATAACACAGGACTTGTGAGAATGGGCGATCATTGGGTTGGCATGGACTCAGCCGGGCAGGTTGAAGAGGGGAAGGGCATGTTTCCATGCTGTATCTTTCACTCAATCATTCACTGTACAAGTCCTCCAGTCTCTCATCTGGTTAGCTCCTGCACAGGTAAGTCAAGGCAGTGAGTATTAGGCAGCCGATCATGAGTTGTACTCAAGCACAGTCTAGTTCTCAGATAACACAAACCCTGTCTCACTTTCCCGCTCACTCTCTCAATTTAAGTCGCACTCTCATTCACTCACACCCTCCCTCTCTCCAACATTCTCTCCTGCATGCACCCACCATCTCACACTCACACTTTGCACGCTGCAGTTTCTAGCGATCTAGTGATCAGGAGGTTCCTCTGTCTCACTAGTGCACTGAACCCGTAGATGTGCTTGTGCATGCGAGGCAACTAGAATGGAGGATACAGAGAAAAAAAAGAGATTCTGGAAAATCAGGAACTTCAGATGTTACAGCATGCATCTCTGTCACTTGTGTGGAAGGTGTTTTCTAGCCCAGATTGGTCTAATCAGCCATCTCCAGACACATTGCACCAAGAATGAAGAGAGTGTAATTGTCACATGTACCAACAACAGAACAATGACTGAAGAACATAAAAAAGTCTGAAGAAGGGTTTCGCCCCGAAACGTTGCCCATTTCCTTCGCTCCATAGATGCTGCCACGCCCGCTGAGTTTCTCCAACATTTTTGTGTACCTATGGAACAATGACATTTTTACTTGCTGCAGCTTAACAGACCCGTAAATTCAATTTACACATAATATATAATAGATTTGTTAAAATCAATACATTAATAACTATAATACAATCACATAATCCAAAGTCCATAGTGCAACCCAAGGCAGCCTATAGATGTTAATAGTTACTGAGGTTGATCACAAAATGCTGGAGTCACTCTTTAGACTTTAGAGATACAGTGGAAACAGGCTCTTCAGCCCACCGAGTCCCTCCCGACGAGTGATCACCATGTACACTAGCATTATCCTACACACTAGGGACGAATTGCAATTTTTCCATAGAAGTCAATTAAAAAACCACAAACCATATAGGAGGAAACCAAAGGACCCAGAGAAAATCCATACGGTCACAGAGAGAATGTACAAACTCCATACAGAGAGCACCTGTGGTCAGGATTGAACTAGTGTCTCTGGCGCTGTAAGGCAGCAACTCTACCGCTGCATCTCCATGCTGCCGTCAGCGGATCAGACAGCGTGGTTTGTCCAACCATCTGCCTATCAACCTCATCCCCTCCCCTGCGTTCATCTATAATCTGCTATGCATTGTCCTGCCCTTCCGCTCTGCCACCTTTCTTCAACCCCCTACCCCCACCCCCACTTCAACTCCGATTACAGATAAATTTGAAAGTCTCCACTGAGCGAGATGAGAGGTCAGAACCATCCTCTAGTTGGTGAGAGGACTGCTCAGTTGCCTGATAACAACGGGGAAGAAACCGTCCTGGAATCTGGAGGTATGAATCTTCACACTTCCATACCACTTGCCTGACGGGAGAGGGGAGAAGAGGGAGTGACCAGGGTGGGACTGGTCCTTGATTATGCTGGTGGCCTTGCCGAGGCAGTGAAGTGTAGATGGAGTCAATGGAAGGGAGGTTGGTTTGCGCGATGGTCTGGGTCGTGTCCACAACTCACTGCAAGTTCTTGTGGTCTTGAATGGAGCAGTTTACTCAAGAATGAATGACAACAATAGCAACCTGGAGTGTAGCCCGACTGAAGTGAGTTGATGTGAATCACATCTGGCACAGGCCCTCACAGGTCATAATTATCACCAAATAAGGCTCAAGAAGAACTTACCTGATTTCTTAATTTAAACAAATAGAGATGAAAGATTGATGATGATAATAATAATAATGAAATGACAATTAGCTGTGCATATTAATCACAGAGCTTTCTACAACAACATGCGTATGAAGAACATGACCATTACTGCAATAGCTGAATTCATTTTGCATTAACGAATAATGAAAAAAACTAAATCTAGATTATTTGGAAGCAGAAATGCCCATTTGTTTGCATATTTCATTTTTCCATGATTTAAGCTCACTGGGAAGAGGAATTAGCAAATGTTTCCCAGATGAGCTTTGGGCAAACAAACAATTTAAAAAAAAAAAGAAAAAGCATTTGTTGCTAAGACACAAAGATGGGAAAAAATTTGGATCACTAAGAGAGCAACATCAACAGATGGAAGTATTCACTTTGTGGAGAGAGTGCCGCTGGGTGCACAGATGGCAATTAAGGGATGTACAGTATGTAAATAACCAGCCCTGGAGGGAACATATGAAAATACATTGGTGAACTTGCCCAGTGCATGCCTGGAACCAATGTGGCCTTCGCACCTTAGGGCCTCCAGCAGAAAGTGTTTAGACGTGGGGCTTATCCTGTGCTCTGTTTGGTTTGAGCTTCACCTCACAAAGGGCAGGAAACTTCCACCTTGCTTCATTTAATATCTTCATTTCGGAGGATTGTAATGAATGTGCACAGCAGGGGGTGTCCTTGTTTATATCTCTGCTGTTAAACGTAGATGCAAGCAAACGTCTAGCTGACGGACCTCAGCGTTCTGAGTGAGGCTCTCAACGCCAGCAGGGATCTTCCTGCGCAATAATAAAAACTCAAAACTATCTGCAGAATTTTTTGAAGAGATCTGAAGAACGATCCAAAACGTTGCCTGTTCCTGTTCTCCAGATATGCTGCCTGACCAGCTGAGTAACGCCAGCCAGGCAGCCTTTTGTCTTGTTTTGCAAACCGGCATCAGCAGTCCATGTATCTCTAATATTAGGGGCCGGTGATCTGTAACCCGGCTGAATTAGACACTGGTTTGGCAGATATTCGAAGGGCAGGAGGAGATGTAGAGATGAGGCTATTAGTGGGAGATGGTCGGAGAGGCAGGAGGGGGGAGAGGTTAAGACAAAGAGGGGGATTAGAATAAAATGCCATCCGGAACAAATGGTTGTGAAATCAAAGCTGCTGGAAACACGACAAATATGGAAGTGAGGATGCCACTGCCTTGGAACAAACAACAGAGGAAGGGGGAAGAACAATGGACAATTGAGGACTCAGGTGGGGGGGGGGGGGGGGGGGGAATGGCATGAGGGAGGGGGAAAAACGGGGGAGACCAGGAGGGGGACCTGGTGCGGGAGTACTTTGTAACTTTGTAACTTTGTAACTTTGTAAGTGCTCTCTATGTGGCCACTATTTGCATACCTCGGGCATGCAAGCAAATAATTTCACTGTGACCTGTAAAGTACTGACAATAAAGTATTCATAAGGTGGGTGGCAAGAGAAACGGAGTAAATGTTTCAGTTTGATAACCTTTCATCAGATCCTGGTAGCTCAGGGCATGGACTCCATCTCTCCACAGAAGCTGCCTGTCGGGCTGAATATTTCTAGCATTTCTTTGTTTTTATTTCCGATTTCAAACGCTTCCAGCCGTAACTTCACGGGCAGTGCTCGGAACGTCTGTGGGGGCAGTTGTGAAACCGTCCTCTATCGAACATTAACTCGCCTGAAACCTCCGTACTCCAGTAGTCAGAAGGAAGTGCAGATGGTGGTATACAATAAAATGATACAGTGTGCTAGAGGAACTCAGCATGCCAGGCAGCATCTCTAGAAAAAATGGATAAACAATGGCTGGGTGGCACGGTGGCGCAGCAGTAAAGTTGCTAGCTTACAGTGCCAGAGACCCGGGTTCAATCCTGACTACAGGTGTTGTCTGTATGAAGTTTGGACCTTCTCCCTGTGATCTGCATGGGTTTTCTTTGTATTCATACTCTCTAGCTCTTGATTCCTGGGAAAAAGACTCCATTCACTGTTCTCCGCATTTTGCACACTTCCATGAGATCACCCCTCCAGCACCAGGCAAGGGCTTTGTAACTGAGAATCTGTTCCAGCAAGAAACATTTCCAATGCTGGTCAAGATCAACATAGGCCACAAATATGTCCCTTTAGTTGAGAAGACAAAAGATTAGTCATCTTCAAACTGAAAAGATGGTTTTGAGGCACAGTCACCTGATTGACCACTGAGCTACCAGATGGTTTCTGCTCTCATCGTTAGTTTCAGCTTCAGCGAACTTCTGCTTTAAGATGCATAGAAACATAGAAAATAAGTGCAGGAGTAGGCCATTCGGCTCTTCGAGCCTGCACCGCCATTCAATATGATCATGGCTGATCATCCAACTCAGTATCCTGTACCTTCCTTCTCTCCATACCCCCTGATCCCTTTAGCCACAAGGGCCACATCTAACTCCCTCTTAAATGTAGCCAATGAACTGGTGTCAACCACCTTCTGTGGCAGAGAGTTCCAGAGATTCACCACTCTCTGTGTGAAAAAAAGTTCTTCTCATCTCGGTTTTAAAGGATTTCCCCCTTATCCTTAAGCTGTGACCCCTTGTCCTGGACTTCCCCAACATCAGGAACAATCTTCCTGCATCTAGCCTGTCCAACCCCTTAAGAATGTTGTAAGTTTCTATAAGATCACCCCTCAATCTTCTAAATTCTAGCGAGTACAAGCCGAGTCTATCCAGTCTGTCTTCATATGGAAGTCCTGACATCCCAGGAATCAGTCTGGTGGACCTTCTCTGTACTCCCTTTATGGCATCTTCTGGAGTCGTACAGACCCAGTAGCTGCCAGGAGAATCTGCAAAGAACGAAGGGCTGGAGTAATTCAGCGGGTCAGGCAGCATCTCTGGAGGGTTTGGACTGATGACGTTTTGGGTCGGGACCCTTCCTCGGACTGATACAAAACATTGCCCATCTATGTCCTCCAGAGATGCTGCCTGACCCGCTAAGTTCCTCCAGCACTCTGTGATTTACACCAGACTCCAGCATCTGCAGTTCCTCGTCTTCAGACCGATGGAGTGGGGGGCAGTGGGAGTAGGGGAGAGTGCTGGAAAGATGGAAGTGAGACAAAGCCTAGCCATGAAGTTAACAAGAAAAATCATCTCCCAAATGAGATGGTGAATTGAACTCAGAGTTGCTAGATTAGAGAGATTTGTGGAGTGTGCAATGTGGGTTTTCTGCAAGAAGTATGCATGTATTTTTACTGATCAGTGATAGAAACTGCGTAGGGAATCAAACTCATCCAAGCAGAATAAATAAATTTAAACTTTCTCCCAATGACGTCGTCTGCTTAATTCTTGTATGCGTTTTGAATTCAAACTATTTGAAACTATTTGATGACTCTGTCTGGTTTAAATATCTTTTCATCTATTTTAATCTGATCTGGTGCATCACCTTACTTTGAAGTGAGATCTCTGGGGGGGGGGGGGGGAGATTGCAACCTTCACGTGGTCCGCCCTGTTTCAACGAATGCAATCAACCTGGCGTGCACAATCAAATAAGATCAAATAGAACAACTTGTCCTCCAACTTTAGGGCTGTGCACGCCATACGCAAAAAGAAGAAGAAGTGAGATCTCAGATTCACCTAGCTTTATCACTGAAGACCTTTAGCCTTTACTTTAGAGAAACAGGCCGTTCGACCCACCGAGTCCACACTGACCGGTGATCGCCCCGTACACTAGCACTATCCTACACACTGGGGACAATTTACAATTTTTCTACAGAAGCAAACCGACAAACCTGCACGTCATTGGTATGTGCGAGGAAACCGGAGAAAACACACGCAGTCACAGGAAGAACATACAAACTCTGTACGGACTGCACCTGTAGTCCGGATCGAACCTGGGTCTGTGGCGCTGTGAGGCAGCAACTCTACTGCTGTGCCACCATGCCACCTTTGTATACTTTTATAAGCACAATGACATCTCTGGGCTTCCTTTAATCCAAAAAGGGTGATAAGATGGAACGGTTAGACATTTCTTTAAACTCTGTCCGATTCACTTATGACTTGTACAATGAAAAAATAAAATGTAATTTGGGTGAGGATGGTTTGCCATCTGTTGACAATTTCCATAATAGGGATATATCTCTAAACCAAGCACAACTGTAAACAGTGACACGTGTAGATGTTTAAGAAGTTTCAGAAAAACAAGTTTAAGAAATAATTAGGCAGGTACATGGAAAGGACAGGTTTGGAGGGATATGGACCAAACGCAGGCAGGTGGGACGAGTGTAGCCTGGGACATGTTGGCCGGTGTGGGCAAGTTGGGCTGAAGGGCAGTATCATTCTATGACTCTATGTGGCAAGTAATATACCATCAAATGTTTGACTTCTACACAAAGGGCTGATCAGGTTTCTAAAGTGGTGAATTCTAAAGTTCTACAGAGAGTGGTTAATCTCTGGAACTCTCTGCCACAGAGGGTAGTTGAGGCCAGTTCATTGGCTATATTTAAGAGGGAGTTAGATGTGGCCCTTGTGGCTAAGGGGATCAGGGGGTATGGAGAGAAGGCAGGTACGGGATACTGAATTGGATGATCAGCCATGATCATATTGAATGGCGTGGTGCAGGCTCGAAGGGCCGAATGGCCTACTCCTACACCTAATTTCTATGTTTCTATGTTTCTAAAAACGAATAAAGGAAAAGAGGGAAGAAGAAACAGTCATCTGTAATTTAATGCATAAATTCAAGGCTTCAGCTAATTGTAAGGCAGCCAGGATTGATTGCCCAAGGTAGACACACAACGCTGGAGTCAATCAGCGGGTCAGACAGAATCTCTGTAGAAAAAAGGATGTGATGTTTTGGGTAAGACCTCTTCTTCAGGCCCAAAGCATCACCCATCAATCTTCTCCAAAGACCTGTCTGACCCGCTGAGTTACTCCAGCACTTTGTGTCTATTTTTGGTATGAACCAGCAGTTCTTTGTTTCTACAGATTTTATTTCCTGTTGTCCTGAACTATACCTCATTCTCTGCTTGTTATGAGGTGGGGCGGGGGGAGATGGTCAGGCAATAACAGATAGAAGGGGGCATAGTCCGGCTGTTTATACAAATGAAAACGTGTCTGGGAATGGTGCGGAAGACTGGCTCACACATTGAGCCTGGGTTGCACTGTGTAATCTGGACACAATGATTGGCGATGTTTTGATAACACCAAGGTCAGTCCAACAGAAGAGCGCAATGCATTTTCAATGCCACACACTACATTGTTGACCTTTGCTTCATCTCTGTAAGTGTGCCTCTTTATACTAAACGAAGCCTGAAAAGGTAAAAGTGTAGGAAGGAACTGCAGATGCTAGTTTACACTGAAGATGGACACACAAAATGCTGGAGTAACTCAGTAGGACAGGCAACATCTCTGGGGAGGAATGGGTGACCGTGACTTTAATGTACTCTCTGATTCTACCCTTCCTTGGAGGATCTTATTTCCCGTTTACTTTCTTTCCCTGAAGTCTCACTCTTGTTCCGTTGTGCATGAATGATGGCCACCATCAAACATCAGAACAAGACATCGGTGTGCAGAAAGGAACTGCAGATGCTGGTTTATGCCAAAGATAGACTCAAAGTGCTGGAGTAACTCAGTGGATCAGACAGTAACTGGAGAAAAACGATAGGTGGTGTTTCGGGTGGGAACCCTTCTTCAGATGTTGGTGAGGCCACATTTGGTGTGTTGTGTTCAGCTTGGGTCACCCTGTTATAGGAAAGATGTTGTTAAACTGGGAAAAGTGCAGAGAGGATTTACAAGGATGTTGCCAGGACTCAATGGCCTAAGGTATAGGGAGCAGTTGGGCAAACTAGGAGGTTGAGGAGTGATCTTATAGAGGTTTAGTTTAGAGATACAGCGCGGAAGCAGGTCCTTCGGCCCACCGGGTCCGCACCGATTAGCGATCCACGCACAATAACAATGCCCTGCACACACAAGCGACAATTTACATTTATACCAAGCCAATTAACCTACAAACCTGAGTTTTCTGTATGCCTTTGGAGTGTGGGAGGAAACAGATCTTGGAGAAAACCCACGCACGTCATGGGGAGAACGTACAGACAAACACCCAGAGTCCAGATCGAACCCGGGTCTCTGGCACTGTAAGGCAGCAGCTCTACCATTACGCCACCGTGGGGAATCATGAGGGAAATTGATAGGGTGAATGCACAGTCTTTTACCCAGAGTAGGACAATCGAGAACATAGGTTCAAGGTGAGAGGGGAAAGATTTAATAGGAGCCTGAGGCTGCTGCTAATGCCACCACCACTGCCTGTACTACTGCATTGAGACCTTGGAGCTTTGCAGCTAATTGTACAGCTGCAAAAAGGCACCTCTGTCAGTGCAGTTCTTGCTCAACATAAATGTTGTGGTTGGGTCTCTACACATAGAAACATAGAATTATAGAAAATAGGTGTAGGAGTAGGCTATTCGGCCCTTCAAGCCTGCACCGCCATTCGATATGATCATGGCTGATCATCCAACTCAGTATCCCATCCCTGCCTTCTCTCCATACCCCCGATCCCTTTAGCCACGAGGGCCACATCTAACTCCCTCTTAAATATAGCCAATGAACTGGCTTCAACTACCTTCTGTGGCAGAGAATTCCACAGATTCACCACTCTCTGTGTAAAAAATGATTTTCTCATCTCGGTCCTAAGAGACTTCCCTCTTATCCTTAAACTGTGACCCCTAGTTCTGGACTTCCCCAACATCGGAAATAATCTTCCTGCATCTAGCCTGTCCAACCCCTTAAGAATTTTGTGAGTTTCAATAAGATCCCCCCTCAATCTTCTAAATTCTTGCGTGTACAAGCCAATGAAAAGCCATATGTTGCGCGCGGTTACATAGTGGACAATCGACAATAACGGGCACCTTCCCCGCGCAATGGTCCATTATAACGAGGGTTTACTAGACTCTGAGACTAGACACTCTCTACTGTGGGCATAGATCCAAGCACGACCACAGTGGATGTGGTGATTCACAACTGCCTTCAGCACTATCCCGACCATGAAAATGTTCGAGACTCCTTGGAATGGAATTAGAATTTGTTTGCATGAAGTGCAAACATGCAGATCCTTTCCCGTGAAGCGGAATACGACAGATAGGAAAATATTATTCCAAGCAGAGGTATTCCTTTCAGCCAATTAGACATCCGTGATGGATATAAATATATAAGTATAAATATCATTCTCTAAACCCAGCCGGGAATCCAATACTACAATCTGTATAAGCTTCTGATGATACTTAGGTAGAATTTCGTGTTGAAGGCCAACACCAGTGACAACATTAATCTCTGCTGGAGAAACAAGGAACTGCAGGTGCTGGCTTACAAAAAAAAAGACGTATATAAAAAACGGAGTAACTCAATTGGTCAGGCAAAGTCTCTGGAGAACACAGATAGGTGATAACCGCCTCGCCACCTTTCTCACACTTGCTTCCCACCTTCCCCTTCCCTTTCTTCCCCCTCCTCTCTCCCCTGTGCCTCACCTGGACTCGGACCTATTTCCCCTCTCCCCCTCCACCTACATTCCTTCCTCTGGCTTCACAATTTGCGATTCTCCAATCCATTTCTCCCACAACTTCTGTTTTTTCATCTCTGGCCTTTTTGTTCCAATCATTTGCCTCTCACCTCCCTGCCGTCTCCCCTCCCTCACCTGTATTTACCTCTTACCCACCACACTTTGTTCTGCCCGTCTTATCTTCCAGCTTACTCCCCCACCCCACAATCAGTCTGAAGAAGGGGATCGACCCGAAACATTACCTATCCATGTTCTCCAGAGATGCTGCCTGATTCGCTGAGTTACTCCAGCACTTTGCAAATTAGTATCTGCAATTCCTTGTTTCAACTGGATAGGCGATGTTTCAGATCGGGACCATTTTTCACCCTTAAAGTCTGCTGGATTAGGTTTAATATTACCATTAGGCCCTTTGTAACTCCCTGGATAATACCAACTGAATAATTTGAGATATTCTGCTTTTCTATTTCAGATTTCCAGCTGAAATCAGTTCCACGTTCCTTTAGTAACAGGAGCATTTACCCTCCCTCGTGTTTGCCCTTTGATTTGCCATTGACCTTTGATTCAATGTGCATCCTCACCCTCTTCTGCTCGGCACTCTATCACTGACATTCTCTTTTGTTCTCCCTTCCCATTCCACCTCCCTCTGCACTTGAAAACTAGTTTTACCGCTATCCTCCCAGTCCTGATGAGAAATCATCTACTTGAAATGTTACCTCCGCCTCTCTCTCTCTCTCCACAGATGCTGCCTGACCTGCTGATTATTCCCAGCATTTATTTCACGTTGCATCTGTTCTGATTACTTACAGAATAAGCAGACTATTTTCTAAATGGGGAGAGAATTCAGACGTGCAAAGGGTCTTGAGAATGCATGTGCCGGATTTCCAAAAAGATTAACCTGCAAGTCGAATCGGCAGTAACGCCAGCAAACACAATGCTAGCATTTATTTTGAGAGGACTATAATACAAAAACAGGGATGTAATGTTGAGGCTTTATAAGGGGCTGGTCAGACCGCATTTGGAGTATTGTGAGCAAATTTGTGCCCCCACATCTGAGGAAGGATGTGCTGGTGTTGAAGAGGGTCAATAGACAATAGACAATAGGTGCAGGAGAGGGCCATTCAGCCCTTCAAGCCAGCACCGCAATTCAATGTGATCATGGCTGATCATCCTCAATCAGTACCCCGTTCCTGCCTTCTCCCCATATCCCCTGACTTCAGAGAAGGTCCAGAGTAGATTTACTGGAATGATCCCAAGAATGAGTGGGTTACATATGATGAGCGTTTGATGGGGCTGGGCCTCTACTCACTAGAGTTTAGAAGAAATGGGGGGGGGGGGGGGGGGGGGGGGGGGGGGGGACCAAAACGTACCAAATAGTGAAAGGCCTGGATAGAGTGGATGTGGAGAGGATGTTTCCACTGGTGGGGGAGTCTAGGACCAGAGGTCATAGTCTCAGAATAAAAGGAAAATCCTTTAGGAAGGAGATGAAGAGGAATGTATTTAGCCAATCTGTGGAATTTGTTGCCACAGAAGGCTGTGGAGGCCATCGATGGATATTTTTAAGGCAGAGATAGATAGATTATTGATTAGTACAGGAGTCAGGGGTTATGGGGAGAAGGCAGGAGAATGGGAGGGAGAGGTAGATCAGCCGTGATTGAATGGCAGAGTGGATATGATGGGCCGAATGGCCTAATTCTGCTCTTATCACTTATGAACCTTATAGAAAAGGTTCCCTATCGATCACTTCCTGATCAAATTGTGGGCTAAGCCGGTGATCCCGTCTACATTGTCCTATAAATCAACCTAAGATGAGATGTTGCAAAGGTTAGTTGAGCAGTAAACCTCCACCATCAGAATTCCAGCATCCTTTATTTTGGCAGCAAAAACAACAGCCCTCTGTAGCTCTTTGATACTTCTATATTCCTCTCACTCCTCTGAGAAGAGTGCTAAACAATTTACACTTAGAATCCTAGCTGGCAGCAGAGAGGGAATCACACCTCATTAATGTGGGCTGGTTCTGAAACAAGATCTCAAAATAGAAGTGTACTATTCCAATGAATAACTTAGTCCCCAGAGATATTCCGCATCGAACCTTGCAGAGAGACTTGCTTACCTTCTGCAATGACAAAGAAAGTAATTTAATGAAATCTATCTCTTTATGGTAGCGCCTCTTAGAAAATGGTTTGAGAAGTAACATACAGTATCAAAAATGAAATTACAAGTCACAACCATCAGTTAGCCATAGCTAAAAGTAAACCAGGCAAAATATTTTCTGTCAGATTTTTTAATAAACCGAGCACTTCATTGCTTAAAATAATTTATAAACCACATAACAAATGTTGAAGTTTGCAATAAAATACTAACACTGGGTAACATTTGCGGTAGAGCTATTGCCTTACAGCGCCAGAGACCCAGGTTCGATCCTGACCACGGGTGCTTATCTGTACGGAGTTTGTACCTTCTCCCCGTGACCTGCATGACATTTCTCTGAGATCTTCAGTTTCTTCCCACATTCCAAAGGCATGCAGTTTTGTAGGTTAATTGGCTTGGCATAAATGTATAAATGTAAAAAATGTCCCTAGTGTGTGTGGAATAGTGTTAATTACAGGGATCGCTGGTCGGTGGGGACTCGGTGGGCCGAAGGGCCTGTTTCCATGCTATATCTCTAAACTAAACTAAACTAAACTTATGGCTATAATACTCTCTGGGCTGGAAAGGCCCTGCACACCCATTGGACCATGTCTAATGAAACTGAGTCCAACATATCCACATCATTACTTCCTTATCTTTTTAGCCTTCCACTCTGCTTCAATGGATTCTGAGGTTGCTAATGAAGCCAATATGGGCACTATTATGGAGTTAATTTGCAATTTTGTTTTTGCATTCACCAGGTTTACCAGAATGCGTGCCTGGATTAGAGGATATTAGCTATAACGATAAGTTGGACAAACATGGATTGTTTTCTCTGCAACGTCAGAGGGTGAGGGGAGACTCTATAAAAGTATATAAAATTATGAGAGGTATAGATAGGGAAGACAGTCAGAACCAAATTCCCAAGATGGAAATATCAAATACTAGCTTTTAGGTAAGAGGGGCATTGTTGAAAGGGGAGGTGGGGAGCAAGTTTTTTACCTAGAGGATGCACACCTTCAGACAGTTTGTTACCAGCTATCATCAGGCAACTAAACTATCCTAACACCAACTAGAGAGCAGTCCTGAGCTATTGTCTACCTCATTGGAGACCCTCGGACTATCTATAATTGGACTTTGCTGACCGGTTAGCAGGCAACAAAAGAGCTTTTCACCGTACCTCGGTACACGTGACAATAAACTAAACTAAATTAAACATTTGGGCAGGTGCATGCTCAAGAATGCACCTTCCAAATCAAAGTGTTGAGTTGTCAAATGTACCAAGAATGGAACAATGACATTCTTACTTGCAGCAGCATGATAAAGTCTGTAAGCACAATACACATGGATAATATACAACCAACAAAACAGCACAGCTGGTAGAGTTGCTGCCTCACCGCATCGGAGGCCTAGGTTTGATCGTGACCTCGAGTGCTGTCTGTGTGGAGTTTGCACGTTCTCCCTCTTATCGCGTGGGTTTCCTCTGGGTGCTCCGGTTTCCTCCCACATCCCACAGACATGCGGGTTTGTACGTTTAATTGGCCTTTGTAAATTGCCCCTAGTGTGCAGGGAGTGGATGTGAAAGTGGGCTAACATAGAGCTAGTGGGAATGGGTGCTTGATGGTTGGCGTGGACTCGTTGGGCTGAAGGGCCTGTTTACATGCAGTTTTTCCAAACTAAGTTAAGGATTCAATCAATCAGCGACCCCGTTAGTTGTGTAAAAATAACCCAAAAACCTTTGTGCAATCAAAGACTGGCCACAGTTCGGAGCTGAGGTTAGTGTTATGCAGTTTTCAAGAGCATGATTGTTGGGGTAGATGCTGTTCTTGAACCAAGTGGATAGGAATGATTTAGAGGGATATGGGCCAAAAGGGGACAAATGGGACTAACTTAAAAGGGGCAATTTCACCAGCATGGTCAAGTTGGGCCGAAGGGACTGTTTCTGTGCAGTGTGACACAAATGCTCTCTATCTTTGGCTCATTTCACGTCAGGTTTCGCATTAGACATTAGCTCTTTATTCAGCACATTTAAAGAATTAAAGAGTGAAATCCAATTTCTCAGCGTATATCTCCACTTGCTGTTAGCAGCAGGCGGATGGTCTGTTTGCTATTGGTCGCCATTTTTATAATATAAAACCTCTTTTAATGCACAGACTTAAATCGGTCCCTGCCTTCGCATCTTGGTCATTTCTATGGAAATCTGCTCGATTAACTGTACAAGAAGGCTCATTTTCTTTTAAGTTTGCATTTCTTGCAAGCGTTTTGCATTTAATCAGTAAACTAATGACCCGGTCTCTGTCTTCTGAATACTAATGTGTTAATTGTTGGACACAAATGGGTCAGTGTAACATAAAATCATTCAGCCTCAGTGTCCAGCCAGTCGAAAGCAATTCTTCAAGCAATTTGAAGGCAGCTGATTACAAATATAATATCATCTTTATATGATAAAGCAACATGTGCTTTAGAATATTCCCTCACATCCTCACCCCCCCCGCTTCTTGAGGCTTTCCTGAGGAGGAAACAGCAGGCCGATGACTGCAGAATATGCACACGCACATATCCACGGACATGTGCACACATGCATACGCATGCACACACACACACATATGCATGTGTGCAGACCTGCATCTGCACACAAGTGTGCACACATCTTCCTCAAAAACACACACACACACACACACACACACACATGCATGGACATGTGCACACATGCATACACATGCACGCACACACACGCACACACACGCAAATGCACGTACACACATATGCGCACGTCTTTCTCAAAAACACACATACATACATGCAATCGCACTCATAGACATGCACACGCATGCACGGTTACATGTATACACATGCATGCACACGTGCACAATCATGCATATGCGCAGACACATGCACACAAATGACCACACACATACGTGCATGACTTCTCCAAAACACACACCAACACAAAACATTATAAACGTGTGTGGAATCGGTTAAAATGAGTCAGTTAATGTGGAATATCCACTCTTCATCTGATGTTCTGGCAGAGTTTGGATGAGCACGGGTTGAACAGTGAGCAGGGATCAGTTGCACTTAACTTTAGTCCTTCAGCTCGCCGGGGCCATTTCAGATGGGAGGAAATGCAGGGTGTGTGTGGGTGAGGCACAGTTTGAAGAGCAGCAGGCAAGACTGTCATTAGATATGATGATGACCAGCATTGGTGCTGCACGCAGGCAACTTCCTCAGCGTGAATCTCAGCAACATTCACTTTTATCTGTGATGGGCTCGGTGAGGTCGTGCTCAGCTAAAGGTCAAACTCATTCCGTTAGATCTCATCAAGCTTCCTCAACGCTGTCATCCGCCCCCTTTTGCCTTGTGGGAATTTACGATACTGATCCTTTGTCTCCCACTACCCCCACCCCTTCCATCACCGCCACATATCGAGGAAGTCCCCTGCCTTAATGCTTGGGAGGGCAGGTGGACAGTGCTCAGAGGGGTGCTTGTGGGAGGCCAGGAGATAGCCAGAGGGGTTCTGCACTGTAGCTGACCCAGGGCGGCACAGTGGCACAGCGGATAGAGCTGCTGCCTCATAGCACCACAGACCCAAGGTTCGATCCTGATCTCGGGCACTGTCTGTACGGGAGATTATATGTTCTCTGTGTGACCGCGTGTGTTTCCTCCAGATGCTCCCACACGTCAAAGACATGGGGATTTGTAGGTTAATCAGCTTCTGTAAATTGCCCCTGGTGTGTAGGGAGTGGATGAGAAAGTGGGATAACATAGAACTAGCATGAACGGGCGATCGATTGCCAGTGTGGACTTGGCGGGCCTACCATTGAAACCTCGACTCCACACCGACCATTAGCCACCCGTTCACACTAGCTCTATGTCATCCTGTTTTCTCACCCACGCGTTCACAGGGAGAACGCGCAAACTCTGCACAATTAGCACCCGAGGTCAGGATCGAACCCGCGTCTCTGGTGCTGTGAGGCAGCAGCTCTACCAGCTGCAGCATTGGCAGGAATAGGATTAGCATCAGCAGAATACATCTTTAATCTAGAGTGCAGAGTGCTGGAGGAACTCACCAAGTCATGTCAGCATCTCTAGAGGACACGGATAGGTAAGGACCCTTCTTCAGAGTCTGAAACATAGAAACATAGACACAGAGTAAAAAGGTGCCATTCAAAAAATGAGTAGGTCAAACAGCCCTTTGAGCCAGCACCGCCATTCAATAGGATCATGGCCGATCATCCAAAATCAGTACCCCGTTCCTGCTTTCTTCCCATATCCCTTGATTTTGTTAGCCCTAAGAGCTATATCTAACTCTCCCTTGAAAACATCCAGTGTATTGGCCTCCACTGCCTTTTGTGGAGTAGGGTCCAGACCGGAAATGTCGCACGTCCTTGTCCTCCAGAGATGCTGCCTGACCGGCTGAGTAACTCCAGCACTTTGCAGTTCTACGCAATATTCCGGCATCCACAGTTTCTTGTGTCTCCATTTATAGTCTAACTCCTGCAGCTCTGTCAGTGGAATAACAACTCGTGTCGGCGGCAAGCAACTGCCCGAGGAAACACAGAGGAGATTAAGAGGAAGGAAGAGAGAATAAATGGTTGGAAATAATGTGAACAATTCCACTTCGGGATTAATAATAGACTATTGACTTAGCCCTGGTTTAAAGACCTGATTTACATTCATAGCACGCTGCCCAGACAACAACAGTACAATCCAGTCGATAACCCCCATCGTTCAGCTGTCAGCCAGGGTCTTGGTTAGGACACACTGTGGCCCACCCCCTATAAGGGACGAGAGATGACGGTAGGACAACACTGGCGGTTTTTCAGTCTCTGCCATAGGGCCCTCAAGACGCTACCATCCGCCATCGCTCATGCATACAAACCCGGCGACGTTCACTCGTTAAGGGAAATATCAATGAATTGTTGTAAATAATGATGCAGAGGCACATAAAAGTCCCACAGGCAGCAAGGCTGCTTGTAAAGGGATATTACCTTTAACCAGAAATGCACAGCAGTCCTGATTCAATTGTTTGTCAAGTACCTAATGGAATAATGCAAACTGGTTCAAATCATGGATTTGACACAATTCACATTGTGAAATGAAACATTTTCTGACCCTTCTGCAAGGAAGTGACCCAGAAGGAGGGTTGCCAACTGTCCAGTATTAGCTGGGACATCCCGTATATTTGCCCCGTACGGGACTGCCCTCATCCCGTATTTGACTGCTACTACTCGAGTCGAGGGGATTCAGAGTGCCGCGTCCAGCCCCCGCCTCACCCCAGTCCTGACGTGGTGCAGCCCATGGAGTGCAGCAGCAGCAGCGCCTCGCCCGTGACCCCGTCGGTCGGCAGCCCAGCCAGTTCTCTGACCTTTGGACCTTCGCTTACCGCCGACACCACCACCCCTCCTTCTCATGGCCGATCATCTGTTCATCAGTTGGATGGGGCGCCGGAATTTGCGCCCCATCCAGCCAGCGGGCCAAAACTCGTCAGCTGGCCCGCTGGCTGGGCTTTGTGTACAGTCCAGCACCCGGGCCAACTCATCATTCATCCAGCCACAGCCAAGTCGGTCAACGAATTCCGTCGGGAATTTGTCCCTTATTTTGAACTTTTGTCCCTTATTTGGGAGTGAGAAAGTTGGCAACCCAACCCAGATGCCCCATCTAGGCAGTACCTATTTGCCCGCATTTGGTCCACATCCCTCTAAACATTTCCCATCCATCTACCCCAGTCCAAATGTCTTTTAAATGCTGTCATTGTTACCTGCCTCGACTACTTCCTCTGGCTGTGTGTTCCGTACACCCATCACCCTCTGACCCGGGGAAAACATTCAGAATTCAGCCGATTTCCACAGGGACCCAGTCGATGAGATCAGATCTCTGAATGCTTCATGCAGCAGTAACTGATGGTAAGAGCCAAGAGCAGCCAGCTTTTCTTTCTGTGATATAGCAGCCGACAATAGTGAAACCCTAACTCCTAGTCAAGGAATCAGACGTTGTACTAAATGAACTGCCAAATCCAATGGGCCTTTTCCTTTACGCTGTCTTTGTAGATTACAATCTGGGATCCAGTTAAGCGTAATTGTAAAGCATCACTTTTCCATCTTGCTGTTCCTGATATTAATAGGGGATATCATCAGGCGGACCTTTCCACTCACAACAGTGGAAGACTCCAATAGACCTGTAGAAACGAGATAACAGCATTGAGGATTGGAGGAGTTAAGGGCCTGTCCCACGAGCATGCGACTGCATGCGGCAAACGCGACCAAACCAGAAGCGGGGGCCGCGCGGAGGTCGAGTGAGTGACATGAAGTTCGAGCGAAGTCCGCGGGAAGTTCGCGCGTGACGTAAGGCGTCGAGGCGGTGCGTACGGCGTTGAGGCAGCTGCGGGCCGGCAGGCCATTGCCGCGCTGAATTTTTTAACACGGTCAGTTTTTCGGAGCCCCGCACGATGTCGGGACTGGCTCCGCATAACTCCATACGGCTCCGGCGATCGAAGTGGGACCAGCCCCGCGAGGCCGTATGGCTCAAGCGACCACGTTAGGTCGCGCTTGCCGCATGGAGCCGCATGCTCGTGGGACAGGCCCTATAGTGAGCGTGGAGGCTGTGAGCGCGGAGGCTGTGCAATACTAAAGGGGCTGCAGAGAAATAGAAAGAAGGATTTGGTTGAAAGATACAGCATGGAAACAGGCCCTTCGGCCCACCACTCTTGACCATCGATCACCCGTTCACACTAATTCCATGCTATCTCACTTTCTCATCCACTCCCTACATACTCGGGCAATTTAGAGAGGCCAATTAACCTGCAAACCTGCACGTCATTGGGATGCGGGAGGGAACTGGAGCACCCGGAGGAAATCCACAGGGAGAATGCGCAAACTCCACACAGACAGCACCCGAGGTCAGGAGCAAACCCGGGTCTCTGGCGCTGTAAGCAATCTAAAACAATCTAAAACGAAAGAGCACATACGATTAATAAGAAAGAGAGAATAAAAAGTGATATGTGGTGAAAAGAGAGAAAAATGAAGGCGTTAATTGTGTGCTGTTAAAACTATGGATAGTTTTGGGAAAGAACTTTGACTAATATCACCATTCACATCATCACAAGCCTTTACAAACACAAAGGTACATTATTAATTGAGAAGGGAATAAAGCATACCATTATACTGTACATAATCTACAGCATAAATTACACAGCTGGTTATAGAATATACCACAGAGAAGATTTTGCTGAGCCCAAAGGCTCAATGTTCACATTCTACATCAAACTTCTCCCTCTCTGCTACCCTTTGAATTTCTCCAGTGCTTTCATACCAACCTGAACTGCACACAATATGCCGTGTGATCTGAATGAGTTGATATGAGAATTCAATGTTACCTGCCTGATTTTATTCAACGAGAAATGAGTCCAGTCACCCTGTCTGCTATTTTAATGACCTTATCAACTGAGTTCTTGCATCAACCAATGTACAGATCGGAAGAAGGGTTTCGGCCCGAAACGTTACCTATTTCCTTCGCTCCATTGATGCTGCTGTACCCGCTCAGTTTCTCCAGCATTTTTGTGTGCCTACAGATCTATACAAACCTGTGCAAACCTCTTTGCTGCTATACTCCTGTGGTTCCTTTGCTTCTAAAGAAGATATGACCTCTTATAAAAGCTAACTAGCTCACATTTTATTATATTTAGGCCACCAGCATTATCAAGGACCAATCTCACCTACACATTTCGTCCTGATCCCAAAATGCTTTCTCTCTATTCCCCCACTTTTGCAGCCCGATCTATTGAGTTCCTCCAGCACCTTATGCTTTGTTCAAGATTCCAGCATTGGTAGTTTCTTGTGCCTCTCTTTACTCTAATCCCTTGTAGTTACTTCTATTGTTAACTTTTAATTCATTGGGTTGACGATGCCTTTTGATGGCATCAGGTTTTACTTATTGACATCGCCGATGGTTTGTAGTTTGCCTTTTTCTCCTTTTAAGTTTAAGTAGCATTTTAGTGCATTAAAGATAAATTAGTTTTCAAGTCAAATATCAAATGCAATCTTTCCTACTTAAAGCTGAGGTTTTTTTTTAAACTGTTCTTCATTTTAAGGTTGCCACTGATGATTGGTTATTTAGCCTGTGGGGTTATTCAATAATATCCACCAACATCAATATTTATGTTATTTATAATTTCTGATTCAGCCTGATTATAAACTTCCCACAAGAGAAGGAAATACCCCCAAAGGCTCAGAATACAAGTCTAAAATGACACTCGGGAGTAGTTCAAGATTCTGTTACCTGAGGTAGTTACCCACCTGTTGACAAACAATTAGAAAATGGCTAATCGATAGGGTGTGGGTATCTGGTGGGTTTTACTGGGCAGGGTAGCAATGAAGTTTCAAGCACAACGATCACCCACCCAGCCGCCAGTGTCTGAGGTTGTGCGGGATCGCTCAACGAGGACCACCTCACTCCCTTCTCCAACCATGCATGCCTGCACACGCACACGTAAATACTCCCTCACACGCACATACACACACACTCAGAGTGAGTGGCACAGTGGTAGAGCTGCTGCCTTACAGTGCCAGGGAACCGGGTTCAATCCTGACTATTGGCGCTGTATGTATGCACAGAGCTTGCGCATTCTCCTTGTGACCGCGTGGGTTTCCTCCAGGTGCTCTGGTCTCTTCCACACTCCAAAGACGTGCAGGTTTAATTGGCCTCTGTAGATTGTTCCGAGAGTGTAGGATAGAACTAGTGCATGGGTGATTGCTGGTCGGAGCAGATTCGGTGGGACACTGTATCTCTAAACTAAATTAAACTAAACATATATGCGCGCACACACACGCACACACGTACACAGACACTCACACTCACGCACATGCACACACTCACATACACTCATGCACATGCACTCACACACATACACACACACTCACACACACACATGGTACCAATGTGTACAGAGTTAACACACCAAACATGCATGCATACATGTATGTGCATGCAACACTGATGTGTAAGTGCGTAAATTTTGTGTACACAAAACATTGCACAAGGTACTGATATACACATATATATTTTCAATCATGCAATAATGTATACGCACCTGCCCATGAACACGTATAATGCAGGGCACTGATTTGCATGACTACAAATTGGACGCATCTGCATCTGCGTGTTGGCACACATGAACATGCACACACATGTATAACACTTATGGGACTATGCACATATATTAGCACAAGTATGCGCTTCCATGCATGCAGTCACACGAGTGTAGATGCACATGCCCATATGCAGATGCACAAAGATATCTGTAGGCATGTACATACATACATGGGCACACACACATCTGAATGAAAGGAGAATGGGAAAATTATTTTAAAGAGCTGGAGAGAGAGAAGTTTGCAAAATCTACAATAAAGGGAATAGAGTAAATCGTTATCTCTTTGTGTCCATTCTGGTGAATTGTTTATCCTCTCACAGACGTGCTGACAATGCAGAACAGATCTCTGAGGTGACCGATCAATTAGATGCGACCAATAATTGCCTATAATGATTGGTGAAGTCAATGTTTTAATTTTGTAAAAGACTAACAAGTGATTGTTTGAT
Organism: Leucoraja erinaceus; assembly: GCF_028641065.1. Classification (NCBI taxonomy): domain Eukaryota; kingdom Metazoa; phylum Chordata; class Chondrichthyes; order Rajiformes; family Rajidae; genus Leucoraja; species Leucoraja erinaceus. Next base: position 17,155,532 of record NC_073401.1, read on the forward strand.
TTCAAAGTCAGTGATGGGATGCAAAATGATGGATTGCTGTAATCGGTCAGAATTGGAACTGAATGGTAATGAATTCATTTAAAATAATTGCTGTACTATTCTTCCGTTCACTGCAGTCATTGCCCTCCACTTCCCCCCTCCCCTCTTTGGCTGCGGTTTTGCATAAAGTCTACGTAACAACATTGACTCCGTCAAGAATTTTGGTCACATGCAGCAAGTTGGCGAAGGAACATTCAATATAATCTTATTAAAGGAGTAAGATGACTGAACTTTATTGCCTTCCATCACAGTGAGGAATGTCGATTCCACTGTGGTGGATGTCTATGTTAAACTTTATTTTATGTGCTGTGTGTATTTTCGCTTTTTTACTTAGTCTGGCTGTATGGTAACTCAAATTTCACTGTACCTTAATTGGTACGTGACAATTAAATTGAATCTTGAATTTTGAATCTAATAGTGCAAATGATCAAAGTATCTTTCTCTGGCGCTTACGGAAAGGGATTGATTCTATTCAAAGGAAGATGATGCAGGGTGTTAATTTCCATGCAGATACAGTATTGTTCGAATGAAATTTGATAAAATTGACGTTGACTTTGTTCAGGTAATGGGCTGGTAATAGAACCCTATCTGATCTTCATCAACCCCGTCCTTCAGTTATAGGACTGGGTCAGTTGGGGGGGGGAAGAAGTAAAACAGTGCATGCAGCAAGCAGATGATTCACAACTGTGTGAAAAGATGTATCTGGGTCCCAACCGCCTTACAGTCCCATGCATCTACAGACCATGTCAGTCATTTTGGCTAAGGTTGGCAAATTACCCATGGGAGAAAATGAATCACCTTTGAGGAAGGTGATGGAAGAGGAACTCCTCAACCACTGCAAGTAATCCACGGGGCAAGGCAATGAATGCTGCAGTGCGGCATAGCTGTGAGAGCCGCTGCCTCACAGCACCAGAGACCCGGGTTCGATCCTGACCTCGACTGCTGTCTGTGCCGAGTTTACACGTTTTCCCTGATACCCCCCTGGGTTTCCTCCGGGTGCTCCGGTTTCCTCCCACGTCCCTAAGCCGTGCTGGTTTGTAGGTTCATTGTCATCTGTCAAGTTGGCCCTAGTGTGCAGGGGGTGGATGTGGAAATGGGATAACATAGAACTACTGTGAACGGGCGATCGATAGTTGATGGGCTGATGGCCGAAGCATCTCACATCTCACCTGGGCAGCTTACAACCCAGTGGTATGACTATTGAATTCTCTAACATCAAAGAACCCCAGCATTCCCTCTTTCTCCATCCCTCCCCCACCCAAGTCGCACCAGCTTCTTGTTCTCACCCATCAAACACCTAACAATGGCTTGTTTCCTTTATCATAGATATTATTTTGCATATCTTTCATTCGTTTGTTCCATATCTCTCTACTTCACCATCGATATCTCTCATTTCCCTCTTCCCTAGCTTTAGTCTGTAGAAGAGTCTCGACCCGAAGTGTCACCCATTCCTTCTCTCCCGGGATGCTGCCTGTCCTGCTGAGTTACTCCAGCATTTTGTCTCTGTCTTTGGTGAACCGAAAGCCCTCTTTCCATGCTGTATCTCTAATTTATGCTAAACAGTCTGTGCCACTTTACCCATCTTCCTTGAACTCTGGGAGTCTTCTGCCGATCACCAAGAAAGTTTCCAATAAATGCAGTCATACAGCATGGAAACAGACTCTTTGGTCCACTTGCCCATGCCAACCAAGATGCCCCATCTATGTTAGTCCCACCTTACCTTTGGCCCAGATCCCTCTAAAACTTTCCTGTTCATTGGGCCTGCCCAAATGTATTTTAAATAATGTTATTGAACCTGGCTCAACCACCTCTTCTGGCAGCTCGCTCCATATACTTATCGCACCCGGTGTGAAAAATAGTTATTGAGTCGGTAGTCCTTCCATTCATCCCCCTCCATCCCCTTACGCCCATATTTCTCCTGGCGTTACAGTTCACTCCTCTCCTCTCCTTATCCATCCCTTTAAACTCTTCCCCTTCATCTGTATCCACCAATCACTCACCAGGCTTTATCTTGTTCCCACCTACATTCCAGCTTTCTCCCCCCCTGTTATAATCAGTCTGAAATAGGGTCCTAACCCGAAACGTCTTCCATCCAGTTACTACAGAGATGCTGCCTGACCCACTGAGTTCATAAGTTCATACTTTATAGGAGCAGAATTAGGCCATTTGGCCCATCAAGTCTATTCTGCCATTCAATCACGGCTGATCTATCTTCCCTTCCCAACCCCATTCTCCTGCCTTCTCCCCGTAACCCCTGACACCCGAACCAATCAAGAATCTGTCAACCTCCACCTTGAAAATATCTATTGACTTGGCCTCCACAGCCTTCTGTGGCAGTGAATGCCACAGATTCACCACCCTCCGACTAAAGAAATTCCTCCTCGTCTCCTTTCTAAAGGTACGTCCTTTTATTCTGAGGCTGTAACCTCTGGTCCTAAACTCTCCCACTAGTGGAAACATCCTCTCCACATCCACTCAATCCAGGCCTTTCACTATTGGGTAATTTAAATGAAGTAACCCCCCTCCCATCCTTCTAAACTCCAGCCGGTTGTATTTTTTATAAACCAGGGTCTGCTGTTCCTTGTGTCTCCTTCCATCCTATGGTAGATTTGTATTTGAGATGGTTAACAATGCCTCCCCTCTCCCCACCGAAAAGAATGTGTGACCTTATCTGTGTTTAAAGCTGCGTCCCATAGTCTCTCACTCTGCCCTTGGCAGCCGAGGTAGAATTCCCAGGAATGTTCACCTTAAGGATGAGGGATGGTTTCCAAGCGAGGGAACGACTCCTGGAGAACGCATGGATTTGCAATGGCTGCAATTTAAAGATTTCTTCACCGTGGGGGCTCTCAGCTAAAGTCAAGAGTGATTGCTTCTAACTTATTGCTTCCTGGCCTGTAGATAAAGCGAGCTACCTCATTCAATTAAAACCCACTGTTACTTGCAAGCAGTGCTCGACTATGAGCCATCAATTACTCTGTGCCTAATACCTTCTAATGATGGAATGAACTTGCTGCAATTTTAAAATCATTACACCTCGGTTTATTAATGAAAAAAATATTTGCTTGCGTACCATAAAGGAAGGATTATAATCAGCAAATATTATAGTCAGGTGCATCAACTGCTTCAGATTTTTATTTTAATCATTATCTTTCTCTGTGGTTGTCAAGGGAGATCATCCTGTTACACCTGGCCCTCCGATGTATTTGTTGTCAGCCTGTAGTCTCTGGGGTAGTGTAGGACTGAGAGAACAAAAACAATGATGTGATTGCCAGAGGTGGCAAGGCAATGGGGCTTGTTCCGTTATTTACAGTTTACTGCAACAGGCAGGTTTAATGTTAGAGCGGTCAGAAAGATTCAGATTAATTCCTCTCGGATTAGGCCGGCACGGTGGCACAGCGGTAGAGTTGCTGCCTTACAGCGCTCTCGCCGCCAGAGACCCGGGTTTGATCCCGGCTACGGGTGTTGTCTTTACATTCTCCCCGTGACCACGTGGGTTTTCTCCAAGATCTTCGGTTTTCCACCCACACTCCAAAGACGTACGGGTTTGTAGGTTAATTGGCTTGGTGTAAACGAAAAATGGCCCCTGGTGCGTGTAGGATAGTGTTAATGTGTGCGGGGGATCACCGGACTCGGTGGGCTGAAGGGCCCGTTTCCGCGCTGTATCTCTAACCTGGCCACACGGATTTAATTATGTGGGCAATGATGTAAGTAGGACGCACCTGCCAGCTGCAGTTCTTACTCAGAAAACACCTGCCAAACACCTCTGCCGTTTTTAAAGGAAGATACCTTTCGTAATTTGGTTCCAACACGCACCTCAGAGTCTCACTCGGGACAGGTGAGGAGGATTATAGAACAATTCTAGTTTAAATTAGATTAGATTAGAGGTACAGCGTGGAGACAGGCCCTTCGGCCCATCGAGTCCGCGCCGACCAACGATCACCTATTCCCACTAGTTCTATCCTACACTCTAGGGGACAATTTACAGGGGCCAATTACCTACAAAACTGCACGTCTTTGGAATGTGGGGGGAAACTGAAGCACCCGGAGAAACCCCACCTGGTCACAGGGAGAATGTACAAACTCCGTACAGACAGCACACGTAGACAGGATCGAACACAGGTCTTTGGCACTGTAAGGCAGCAACTCTACCGCTGCGCCACTGTGTGTAAACAGTTTAGTTTATGACAGTTCCGTTTGCTCCAACATCTGTCTATCAAATCTTTATTCATCTGATGAAGATGTCCATGAGATGGAACCAGGAGACTGAAGGGGTCTCACGACCAAGGATGGTGGGCATGGGGAACAAGCTGCCAGATGTGTTAGTTGAGGCATGTAAAATAATATTTAAAAGACACTTGGACAGGTACAGGGACAGGAACAGTTTAGCGTTTGTGGGCTAGTCGTGGGCGAATGGAACTAGCATAGATGGGAGATATTGGTTTTCATGGAAGAGTTGGCAAAGTTCCTGTTTCCATGCTGTATGACTATGACTCGAATACAGTGTAAATCAGGGGAAAATGAAAGGTTAGACACAAATGCTGGAGTAACTCAACGGGTGAGGCGGCATCTATGGAGAGAAGGAATGGGTGATGTTTCAGGTCGGGACCCTCCTTAAAACTGACCCCCACACAATCAGCATTTCTCCAAAGACGCTGCCTGACCCACTGAGTTACTCTGGCACTTTGTGTCTATCTTCTGTGAGAAAGTTGCACATCAGCAGCCGAACATTTCCAGAAAAGGAAAATTAAGATGGGCAGAATTATTTCTAAGAATTAATGGCAGACCTTTCCCTGCAATTTCACAGGTGCCTGAGTAAACAAAACAAAAGCCAGTGGCTGGTTTCCTCTGGAGTTCCAGACCGTGGAGCATAGAACAGAACAGCAGAGGACCAGGCCCTTTGGTCCACGATGCCCATGCCAAACATGGTACCAGTTAAGGAAAAAGTGACGTTTTGGGTTTGAGACCCTTCTTCAGACTGTGAGTCGTGGGAAAGGTAAAGGAGAGATACAGACAGTGATGTAGAGAGATATAGAACAAATGAATGAAAGATATGCAAAAAAGTTACGATGATAAAGGAAACAGGCCATTGTTAACTATGGGCTAGGAGGAAAAACGAGTACAGATGATGAAACGCAACAAGATGCCTTTGAAGTTGGTGCGGCTTGGGTGGTGGAAGGTTGGAGAGAGAGGGATGGAGAGACAGGGCAAGTAAGGATTACTTGAAGTTACCACTGGGTTGTAAACAATATATGAGATGCTGTTCTTCCAATTCGCGTTTGGCCTCACTCTGACACTGGAGGAGGTCTAGGGCAGAAAGGTCAGTGTGGGAATGGGAAAGAGTGTGTGGCAACCGAGAGATCATGTAGGTCCAGGTGGACTGAGCGAAGGTGTTCAGCAAAACATCTCGACCGAAACGTCACCTATTCCTTTTCTCCAGAGATACTGCCTGACCGCTGAGTTACTCCAGCTTTTTGTGTCCATCTTCGGTTTAAACCAGCATCTGCAGTTCCTTCCTACACATGATACCAGTTAAACTAAACTCCTCTGCCTGTACATGGTCCATATCCCTCCGTTCCTTAAAAATCCATGTGCCTACCTAAAAGCTTCTTAAATACCACTATCGTATCTACCTCCACCACCAACCCTAGCAGCAAGTTCCAGGCATCCACCACCTTCTGTGTAAAAATTTGCCCCGCACATCTCGTTTACTCTTTGTCCCTCTCAACTTAAAGCTGTGCTTTCTGATCTTTTACATTTCCATTCTGGGAAAAAGGTTCTGACTGTCTACCCTATCTTTGCCTCTCATGATTTTATATACTATCAGGGCCCCCTTCAACATCGAACATTCCGAATTTGCTCATCAGGGCTTTTCCAGATACACAGCGGATAGAACCGCTGCCTCACAGCGCCAGTGACCCGGGTTCGATCCTGACGTCAGGTGCTGTCTGCGTGGAGTTTGCACGTTCTGCCTATGGCCGCGCGGGGTTCCTTCTGGTGCTCCAATTTCCTTCCCACATCCCAAAGGTGTGCGGGTGGGTTTGTAGTTCGATTTGCGCCTGTAAGTTGCCTTGCGTAGATAGCGGACGAGAAAGTGGGCTGACATAGGCCTAGTGTGAACGGGAGATGGATGGTGGGCCGAATGGCCATTTTTCCATGCTGCATCTCTAAACTAACCAAAGTGGCATTCTGTGCAGAAGGGAAATGCACTGTTCTGGTATCTGCCTGTTTAGTAGCTGCCTGTTTAGTAGCTGCCTGTTTAGTAGCTGCCATCATGTAAGCGCAAAAAAAGATGTTCTCTTTCATGAGGAAGAAATTCCATGTAAGGAAAGAATGGTCTGTGGGTAAACGGGTGAGCCAGAGTCTCTCTGTGTTTAATGAAAGCACGGTTCAGGGAAAGCCAGCATGGAAGGTGCAGGGAGCAGCCACTAACAGATTCATTAAACCCACCGCACAGCAGCAATAAACAATCAATTTATTTCACCAGGCGGTCTGAATGATTGCCAACAGCTACATACACAACGGCCCTTGAGAGGGGACAGCAGGCAAACACTCAAACCTCAAGCACCACGCAAGCATATTGCGCTGCATGGAGCCCGATAAAAAATTTTTAGAAAATCTTTTGCGATTATCATTTCAAGATGGGAATTTTATTGAACAAAAACTGAGCTGACTGCTGATTGAACCTTTCAATTCCTTTTTTCAGTGAGATGAAATGGATCAGAGCGTGCGGGGGGAGGTGGAACCCAGGCAGAGATGTGTCGGAAATTAAATCACAACGCGCTGAAAATGCACAGGAGGTCAGACGGGATCCGCAGAGAGTGAAACGGGGCTGACGTTTCCGATTAACACCCAAAGAGTTCAGAGGTACAGCATGGAAACAGGCCCTTCGGCTCACCGAGTCCATGCCAACCATCGATCACCTGTTCACGCTAGTTCTGCGTTATTCCACTTTCTCATCCACTCCCTGCACACATGGCGACATTTACAGAGTCTGATTCACCTACAAACCCGCACATCCTTGGGGCTCTTTCACTGCTCCCCTTCTGTGATTCCTACTGCTCTGAGGGGATTGTCCAATTCACCTCTACCCCATTGCGGACATTGGACTTTGTCCCTAGAATTGGTGTGCTACAATGCTGAGAACTCTGCACTCTGTATCTTCCTCTTTGCTCCAGCTATTGCATTTGAGTTTGACTTATAGAGTCATAATAAAGTCACTGATTGATACATTGTGGAAACAGGCCCTTCGAACCAACTTGCCCACACCGGCCAACATGTCCCAGCTACACTAGTCCCACCTGCCTGCACCTGGTCTGTATCCCTCTAACCTTGTCATATCCATGTACTTGTCTAACTGCTTCTTAAACCTTTGGATAGTCCCAGCCTCAACTACCTTCTCAGGCAGTTTGTTCCATACACCCACCACCTTTGTGTGAAAAGGTTACCCCCTCAGATTCCTATTAAATCTTTTCCCCTTCACCTTGATTGTATTGGTTATATTTAAAAAATATACCATCTGAACTGATTAGATCACATGCAAAGCAAAGCTCTTCATCACCCTAGCTCGCTACACGTGACTGTAAAAAAACCTTGGCCTGCATTTCGTACTGGTTTTATTTTCCGAGAGAGAAATAGATTCACTCCAGTACTTGAGGGAAAGAGGATTCATTCCAATTCACAGCCAAACACCCAGCGTCTCGTCACAGTGGGTCCCAACAATCACACAAGTGTGTAATTCACATGAAATTCTATAAACTTAAATGACTGTGTTAAGGCAGTAATTTTATTCAGGAGACAACTGCTTTATAATCGAGCATGCTGACACCAATCTCATTTTCAGCAAAGCTGTTTTGTTATAAAAAAAATCCTTCAGAGTGCAGCCCAACACCTTTCCACCATCGGCAGGTTTAACTCGGTGTCACTGGCACTATCTCTGCTGTGTTTGTTGATAACATCATGCTATTTTACTGCACTGCAAATAAATATTATCATTCAGAGTTATTACGACTGGAAGCTTGTCTTTCCTCTTGGCCCAGAGATCAAACCCAATTGAGCACAAGATTTATGTCAACACATCTGTGGAACAGGGAGAACATCACTCGGGGCAGTGCTGTTCCTTGGCTGAGCCATTAAATCAAAGCTCCTTCCACCCCTCATCGTGCCTTACAGCACGGAAACAGGCCCTTCGGCCCAACTTGCCCATGCTGACCAAGATGCCGCATCTACAGCCAGCCCACGTTTGGCCCTCATCCCTCTAAAACGTTCCTATTGATGTACCTGACCAAATGTCTTTTAAATATTGTTACTGTACCTGCCTCAACTACCTCCTCTGGCAGCTCATTGCATACACCCACCACCCTTTAGGGAGGTACCTTTAAAAAGGTGATGAGGGGGAATTTTTTAATCGGAGGGTGGTGAATCTGGGGAATTCTGCCACAGATGGCTGCGGAGGCCAAGATATTGGAGCTTTTTGAAGCGGAGATTGGCGGGTTCTTGATTAGCAAGGGTATCAAATGTTATGGGGAGAAGGCACGAGAATGGTGCTCAGACGAAAAAATAGATCAACCATGATTGAATGGTGGAGTAGACTCAATGGGCCAAATGGCCTAATCCTGCTCCTATATCACATAACATTAACCCTCTATAGGAAAAAGTTGTCCCTCAGGTGCCTATTAAATCTTTCTCCTCTCACCATGAACCAACGTCCTCTGGTTCTTGATGCCCCAGCTCTGGGTAAAAGCCTCTGTGCATTCATCCTAACTATTGCCCTCATGGACTCTCAAGAGAATCTCAGGAGATTCTTCACAATATATTGAAGGCAACCAGGAATATTCTTCACAGATATCCCGACCAATACTTGCTCCCCTCTACAAACCTTGCTAAAGGAATAACAATCTGATCATAAGGAATGGGTGATGTTTCAGGTCGAGATCCTTCTTCAGATTCAGGCATACACTGGCCCTATCCCCGAACTCTATCTCCGCTACATTGAAGACTGCATCGGGGCTACCTCCTGCACCCATGCAAAACTTATGGACTTTAATTTCACTACTAATTTCCATCCTGCACTCAAATTCTCTTGGACCATCCCCGACATCTCCCTACTGTTTCTTAACATCACCGTCTCCATCACAGGGAGATGGACTATTGACTGCAGTCTGAAGAAGGGTTTCAAACCGAAACGTCACCCATTCCTTCTATCCAGAGATGCTGTCTGTCCCGCTGAGTTACTCTAGCATTTTGTGTCTATCTTCGGTGTAAGAACTCCAGCATCTGCAGTTCATTCCTAGACAATCTGATCATTCTGTCATTGTAGTTTATACCTTACTATGTGGCTCCATCCGTCTGATGAAGGGTCCTGACCTGAAACATCGCCTGTCCATTCCCTTCACAGATGCTGCCTCACTGATTGAGATCCTCGTGGTGGCACAGCAATAGAGATGCTGCCTTACAGTGCCATTAAATGGAATTTAATACAGAGAACTCTTGTGTGGGTGATCGTTAGTCGGCATGGGCCCAGAGTGCCAAAGGGCTTGTTTCAATGCTGTACCTCTAAAGTAAACACAGAGTTCCTCCAGCACGTTGTGCTTTGCTCTTAATTATGGCATCTGCACTTCCTTGTGTCTCAATGTCTACACCTCAATGTTTTCGACAAGTCTTTTGGGAGTTGTGAAGTTGTGTAAGCACCTGCAGAATCACAGATCATTCATTCTTTTAGCCTTGGGTTAAATTAAACATTATTTACAGGCAGCACATCCTCGGAAGAGGTTGGAAATGGGCAGGGTCTGCTTTTCACAGCAAGCGGCCAATTTTATTTTTGTTGAGAAACTAAATTGCAGCAGAGTCCATTTAAGGACTTGAGGAGCTACAATTGCATCATCTACCAGTAAAGGCAAGGCAATCTCAGCACTGTTGGTTACTTAGAGATTAAGTAGATAAAATGAAACCCATTCACTTAGATCAGTATGGGTCACAAACTTGATTTACAGAGTCATTTCCCAATCACTCTCCTTGGCTACAACATTGGTATTATTTGGTCGTAAGGTCATAAGTGATAGGAGCAGAATTAGGCCAGTCGGCCTATCAAGTCTACTCCGCCATTCAATCATGATTGATCTATCTCTCCCTTCTAACCCCATTCTCCTGCCTTCTCCCCATAACCCCATGACACCCGCACTAAGAAGCCAATTTGCAACCAATCCCATTGCAATTGAGATATAGCTAACCTCAACTCAAACACTGTTTTTCATGCATGCATTTGAGAGACCTGTTGAGATGTGAATGCAAACTGCTGATTGGTTCATCTGTATCCGTTGGCTGCATTTGTTATTCCCTGGTGGCCACCCATCACTGATTGGACCTGAGCCTTCTTAAGCCTACAACGCAGGCTAGCAATGAATTGAGGTGAAGGGTCTTGATCCAAAACATCACTTTACTTCCACTGATGCTGCCTGGCCAGATGAAGTCTTCCAGCTCTTTTTATTTTTGCAAAGCAGTGACAGCACTGGAGCGCATTAAGCAAGTCGGATCTGACTAGGGTTAGCACGCCAAGTTTGTTTAGGTTGTCTTTTTGTCATGTACACCGACCTACAATTGGAAGCATTGGGTTGCATGCTATCCACCCGGATCAGATATACGCCCACACATAAACACAATCAAGCCAAACTTTAGTACAATAGAGAGAGCAAAGGGGGAGATACAGAGTGCAAAATATTGTTCTCAGCATTGTAGCGCATCAGATAGATTCCGACCTGAAACGTCACCTGTTCCTTGTCTCCAGAGATGCTGCCTGACACGAGTGCTTCAGCGCTAAATATATCTGTTCCTTCACATAGAAACATAGTAGGTGCGCATAGGCATTCGGCCCTTAGCCTGCATTCAATGACATGGCTGAAACTCAGTATCCCGTACCTGCCTCTCCATACCCTCTGATCCCCTTAGCCACAAGGGCCACATCTAACTCCCTCTTAAATATAGCCAATGAAGTGGCCTCAACTACCCTCTGTGGCAGAGAGTTCCAGAGATTCACCACTCTCTGCGTGAAAAAAGTTCTTCTCATCTCGGTGTTAAAGGATTTCCCCCTTATCCTTAAGCTGTGACCCCTTGTCCTGGACCCCTAACATCAGGAACAATCTTCCTGCATCTAGCCTGTCCAACCCCTTAAGAATTTTATAAGTTTCTATAAGATCCCCTCTCGGCTTCTAAACTAGAGAGTATAAACATCTGCAGTTTTCTTCATTCCTGACACCCAGGATTCAGTCTGGTGCACCGTCTCCACTAGGCAAAGTCCTTCCTCAGATGTGCCAAAACTGCGCAATGGTGGGTCTCACCAAGACAACTGCAGTGAACTCAAATTTTTGCAATGAAAGCTAACATACCATTCCTTTCTTTACTGCCTGCTGCAAATGCCTACCTTCAATGACTGGTGTACCATGACACCCAGGTCTCGCTGCATCTCCCCCTTTCCCAATCGGCCACCATTTAGATAATAGTCTGCTTTCCTGTTTTTGCCACCAAAATGGATAACCTCACATTTATCCACATAATGGAATACACATTATGGCGCATTCCATAGGCAAAGTCCAATGTGCGCAATGGGTAGAAGTGAAGAATTAGACAAACTCCGTGAAAGATTCTGCAAACGTGCACTTCAATCCCTTTTTGCTTTCACTGCAAAGGGTCCTTTTAGGAAGGACGTATCAAATGGCAGTGTTCAACATGGTGTGACTCTACAGTGTGGGATTATAGAGCCATGTGTGTGTGTACCACATACTATTTATTTTGCACTGCCTGTTCCAATGCCTGTGCTCCTGTCCACATACAGTCAGCTCGTCCTCTCAGCTTAGACTGATCTCAGAGGCACAGTAACATTTTCTTTTACTGCTCAACTTTGGCATTTGAGTGTGTTGCTCTCTCCAGGAACATTCAATTACAAATTTACAGGCACGGCTACTGTCTGTATAAAAAAAAAGGGAACAGGAAGCTGCGAGTGTTTAACGGGTGTCTTAAATATCCCAGTGCTTTATTAAACTGCGGTGGTAACAGCAGGCGCCAAGATGTAGGGAATCAGTCATTAGTCAATACGCACTTGCAATCCAGTACTTTCCTTCATCAAATCCATTTTAACCTTACTACTGTTTCAGTGACAACAACAACAACTTTTTTGTGGTGGAAAAACCATTCGGGGCTGGGAGTCCATGTGTCCAATTATATGTTGAACCCATCCCAAGGATCCATCAACTCTGAGGTCAAGCGCTTGCTGTGCTGCACCTCCACCCCTAGATGTCCTCAGCAAGCTGTGTTACTGGCACTCACCATGCATGTCAGTGACATTTAGTAATGGGAGGGGACAATATTCTCCTGATAATTCGTCAACTTCCACCCCTGGAGCCAAACTCTCTCCAGCCCAGATCAGGAGTTCTGGATCACTTGCTGTCGGACACAGGTTGATTCCAACAGGGCTCTGGCCGTCTTTCGTATCATGGGTGATTGTCCCAGATGTCATCTTCTCCTCCTTCTCAGGAGGTTTGGATGGGTTGCCCCTCCCCAATCTTGTTTTCTCCCGTCTGAAGAAGGATTCCTACCCGAAACGTCGCCTGTTATTTTTCTCCAGAGGTGCTGTCTAACCCGCTACGTTTCCCCACCATGTTGTGTCTATCTCCCAGTCCTCTCTATAGATTCCACCAGGTTCCACCAAGACCAAGCAACTAGTGCACTTCCCGAGAGTCACACACAGTCGAGAACCGTGGGCAGCATCAATCGTACTGATGGAACGAACAACAGTTTCCACTGAGATGAAGAATATTTCTTTGAGCAGGGTTCCTTCTTGAGTTTCCAAAGGACCAAGTTTCCTTGGTGATTAACCTTCCAATGTTCTGGCTCTTGAATTGGAGATAGGATATATGTTTTGTTCACTTGTTTTGGGTCTCTGTCTCGTTCCCCCACCAGCAGACAAGTTTGCAGGTGGTTCAAAGCCCAGATAGATGGGTGGGTGATGTTCCAGCACATATTGTTGGCCATCCACACTGTACGATGCAGAACTGTGGCTGTGGTTTTATTGTATGATTGTGGCTGCTCAGTGTAAAACCTTGTTTTGATATCAAAACCTTATTTTGTATAAAATCATACGAGGAATAGATTGGGTAGACCTATTTGCCCAGAGTAAGTTGATCGAGGACCAGAGGACATAGGTTTAAGGAGAAGGGGAATCTGAGTGGTAACTTTTTCTCACAAAGTGTGGTGGGTGTATCTACTGTAGCTGGGACATGTTGGCCAGTGTTGACAAGTTGGGCCGAAGGGCCTGTTTCCACGTTGTATGACTATAATGTTATCAAAACCTTATTTTGCTATCAAAACCTTATTTTAATATCAAACCCTTATTTTGATATCCAAAACTTATTTTGATATCCACTCGCTCACTATATCCAATAGTAGTGTATAATGTTATGAGGTAGACAATAAGAACCTTTTATCCAAGATGTGCCCTCTCCCTTCTTGTGGTGGGACCATCAGACCTACATGCAATAGTCCAAATTTGGCTGCCGTGAAGGAGGTGAGGGGGGGGGGGGGGGGGGGGAGGAGAACAAAGGGGGAACTGCCCCGGGAGTAGGGGTATTTGTAACTTTGTAAGCACCCTTTATGGGTGACTATTTGCATTCCTTGGCATGGTATGGAAGCAACGAATTACACTGTGACTTGTCTCATGTGACAATAAAGCATTCACTTCAATTCAATTCAATACTATCTGCCCCATTGAACACTTCCTCGCCTCCTCATTGAAGTGACTGATATAGGCACACTGATCACACCACTTGCCTAGCTCCCAGAGAGTTGGAATGGAAGCAAGTCATCGTTGACCCAAAGTGAAAGGTTCAGAAGCAGGAGGGTATCTCAGAGACATGGCTGATGTCACCTTTGTGCTTTGGGAAAATTAGGAGGTTTAGCAAATTTCTGACCACGCCACATCAGCCTGCTATGCAAAGGTCGGTTGCAGTCAGACAACACAACAGTGTCTCTGACTGGGGATTAATAAGAACTACAGAGACAAAAATCAAACTCTTAGCTTTAGGGTACAATTCCTTGGCATCCGTGTTCCAAATCCTCCACCTTTTGGAATATAATCTATCCCTTAATTTAAGAGATGCAGCTGAGTCCCAAATGAAAGTATTCCTTTAGTGTTTTACCAACCAACTTCCCGTTAAAAGAGAGGTTCCAGTGAAGTTTACAAGGCTCAGCAGCAATTGACAGGAACTCAACCAAAAGCATTTAACAATGTGGCATCTGGTTCGTTCTCTCTGAGAACAGGGAGGAAAATTCAATTGTCTCTGTATTAACAGACTGTTTAAGGGTCAGTAACTGGCCCCCACCTTATCTGCCCAGCATCTCTCTCGCTCTTTATTCACTCATTGTGTTTCCCAGTGATCTATCCATTGCATTTGCACAAGATTCAAGCTGGACTGATGGCAACGTGGTGCTCCTCTGGATTCCAAGCAAATCGGGATTCACCTCCTGCCACATATGGCAGACAAATCCCGATTAAGTGGGGTAAATCGATCAGCGTGGGGCCAATGAGTCATGCACATGTGCCGGCATGCAGCTTGTTGGTGAACATTGCAAGTGTAGCACAGCAGAGATTATTAATGAATGGAATAAATTTAACAAGGTGGAGTTTATTACTAAGCAAGTGGCCACAGAGTTTATTAGTAAGAAGTGTGAGCTGCCCAGTATAGAATTTATTAGTAGCTGTTAAAACGTGCCAGAGTGGATATTAGTCATTGCAGAGACAAGAGTTACTGAATACAACTGTAAATACGCTGTTATCAATGTAATGTATAGAAGTCAACACTGTATCCTCTATCCCACATGCAATTTATTGTTTGAGGATTAATGTAATCGCTGGAAAATGTTCTAACTGACCTGCATAGTGTTAGTTGCTGAATATTTGTCTCATCAGTAAGACCGCTCATTCTCGTTTAGTTGAGTTTGAAGATACAGCGCAGAAACAGGGCCTTCAGCCCACCGAACCCGTGTCAACCAGCAATTACACTAGCTCTGTCCTGCACACCAGGGACAATTTACAATTTTTACCAAACCCAATCAACCATGTGTTTGGAGTGTGAGAGGAAACCGGAGCACCCGGAGAAACCCACGCGGTCACGGGGCGAACATACAAACCCTGTACAGGCAGCACCCATAGTCAGGATCGAACCTGTGTCTCTGGCGCTGTAAGGCAGCAACTCTACCGATGCACCACTGTGCTGCCCCAACATTTCTCAGACACTTTGCACTTCAGGTCATCAGCTGATAATACTCTCATTCAGACCTTTCCATCTTGAGAGTTGACTCTTCGCTTCCAACACGTTTCTTCTAGGTTCCCTCATTTCAGAACCCATAAAATGAAGGTGACTCAAAGCTGCAGCGTGAGTCCAACTCACTTGCTGCTGACAGCATTGGTTCTAAGTTAATGAAAACCCAGGCTTTACAATTCTTTGTTTTGCTTAGGGTGGCACAGTGGTGCAGCTGCTAGAGCCGCTGACTCACAGCGCCAGAGACTCCAGTTTGATCCTGAGCTCGGGTGCTGTCTGTGTGGAGTTTACACGTTTTCCCTGCGAACACATGCATTTTCTCCCAATGGTTGCCTCCCACATCCCAAAGACGTGCGTGTTTGTAGGTTAATTGGCCTCTGTAAATTTCCCCATGTGAGCTGGGAGCGAAAGGGAAATTGGGATAGCATAGAATTAGTGTACAGGTGATCTATGTTCAGCGGGATCTCGGTGAGCTGAAGGGCTTATTTCCGTGGTATATATTCCTAAACTAAAAACTAATCCCATAGCCCACCACATCTCAGTAAAATATTCAGCCCCATCCTATGAAGATACTTGCACTCCCATAAACCTAGCCTCTTGACAAAACCCAGGTATAAATGCTAAGGTATTGTCAGCCACAGAGCTCCACTTCTGCACCCCTTCCTGGTCTTCTTTTCCTCTCTTCTTCTCTCATCCATTTGCAGAGAAATGTTGGGCAGTTGACCGGACTGGTGATGGATGCTCGAGCGAGTGTTTTGTGCTACCAACCATAGAAAAAATTCCTCCCTGTCTTCCTGGAGCTCCATGTTATTACTGGCCACCTTCTTACTGGAGCCTACATCCGGATGTTTTGGCCCTGTGAGCTGGGTATCATTTTTCATTCGTCAACACAAAATGCTGGAGCAACTCAGCAGGACAGGCAGGGGAGAAGGAATGGGTAACGTTTAGGGTGGAGGCCCTTCTGAAGAAGATTGGTTGCACTGAGCTGATTTCTGAGTGGGACCAATGATTCAATAATACTTGTTTAAGAAGGAACTGCAGATGCTGGAAAATCGAAGGTACACAAAAATGCTGGAGAAACTCAGTTGGTGCAGCAGCATCTATGGAGCGAAGGAAATAGGCGACGTTTCGGGCCGAAACCCTTCTTCTGACTTCAATAATTCAATAATACTTTCTTGTCACACGTAGCCTAGGTACAGTGAAATTCTTTAATGTTGCATACAATACACAAAGTACGCAAAGAGTTGCAATATATCTGGCGCTGACAAAATTACAAAGTGCTCATTAAAGTACCGATGGTTCATCATTGTACCCCTTCCCTCCTCCTCTCCCTCACGGGTCCCTCTTTGTTCTCATTGGCCCAACCATCCCTCCACCACTTACAGGTCGGCAACAAACCATCCCTCTCCTTTCCAGTCTTTCAGACTTAGTGCCCGGAGATGCCTCCCGCAGCCAACCTTGAAGCCGCTGCTTTATTGAAGGGTACATTAGTCTGGCCGAGTTTGGGTGTCCCAAAGCATGTTACTCACCAGCGCTTGGGCAGTCATTAAGGGGGAGTCTAATGCATCATCACTTTGTAACCTTGCATTGAAATGGAAAGCCACTGACATTGGAACAACCCCTTCTGAAGGAGTACGTAATTATCACTAATTAGATCTGTAAAGTTCTTGAATATTTAATTGCATGATTAAACATTAAAAATGATGCTCCCACCGAGTACAAGGGGCAGGCAATTCTCGTGTTGCTAATCAACAAACTGCAGATGCCAGAAATCGGAAATAATACAGAAAATATTGATGAAAGGTCTTTGACCAGAGGCATACATTCTGCTTCTCTCTACACAGAGGCTCCTTAACCTGCCTATTATTTCAAGCATTTTTTTTTTGTTTTGATAGTCCTCGGGATGTTTCAGACTTTCCAAAGGATGAATGGTAGAGTCACACAGCACAGAAACAGGCCCAACTTGCTCATGACAACCATGGTGCTCCATCTACTCTAGTCCCATTCTCTGCATTTGGCCATATCTCTCTAAACCTTTCCTATCCATGTACCTGTCCAAATGGCTTTTAAATATTGTTATAGTGCCTGTCTCAACTACCTCCACTGGCAGCTCGCTCCAAAAGCTGCCCTATCAGGTTCCTATTAAACCTTTGGATTTTGATTCCCCTATCCTGAGTAAAAGACTTAGTCCTAGCCTGTCCAACCTCTCATAGTAGCTTAGGCCCTCAACGCCTGGCAACACCCTTGTAACATGTGATAAGTTTGTCTTTATTATAGAAACATAGAAACATAGAAATTAGGTGCAGGAGTAGGCCATTCGGCCCTTCGAGCCTGCACCGCCATTCAATATGATCATGGCTGATCATCCAAGCCAGTATCCCGTACCTGCCTTCTCTCCATACCCCCTGATCCCCTTAGCCACAAGGGCCACATCTAACACCCTCTTAAATATAGCCAATGAACTGGCCTCAACTACCCTCTGTGGCAGAGAGTTCCAGAGATTCACCACTCTCTGTGTGAAAAAAGTTCTTCTCATCTCGGTTTTAAAGGATTTCCCCCTTATCCTTAAGCTGTGACCCCTTGTCCTGGACTTCCCTAATATCGGGAATTATGTAGGGAATCAATTGGAGGGAGTAAGGCATTTTACTGTAAATTTGGGAAGTCTTGGTGAGACCATACCTGGAGTAATTCAGATCAATTTGATCTGCTTGAAAAAGGATATATTTGGCTTAAAAGGAATGCAAGAAGGATACAGGAGATGAATTACTGGGATGTGAAGTTATTTTGTGAGTAGACTAGGTACCGTATGTATTTCCCTGAGTTTAGAAGTCAAGGCGTTGACTCACTTAGGCATATGAAATTCTAAGGTTCCTTGACAACATAAATCTGGTGGGGATGTGCTTCTTGCCTGAGGATCCTAGAACTAACATCACTAGGTAAAAGGTCAGACCTTTAGGTCTGTGAGAGGGAGAATAAAAATTCTGCACTCTAAATGCTGCAAAACCCTTCGAATTCCCCACCCTTGAGGTGCCTATTATGGAGTACATTCCAGAAGAAATGACAGAGTGTTGTAGATGCACTTCATTCCATCACACAGACCAGACTCCTCGCCCTTGATTCCATCTACACTTCACGCTGCCTCGGAAAAGCAGCCAACATAATCAAAGACTTGACCCACCCTCGAGATTTCTCCTCGTTCCTGCTCCCATCGAGCAGAAGGCTCAGAAGATTGAAAGTGAGCACCACCAGACTCAGGAACAGCTTCGTCCCCTCTGTCATCAGGCTTCCGAATCCCTAGCTAAGCTAAGGTACTATCCGATTCACCTCCAGCCCATTGAGGACATTGGACTTTGTCTATTGAACTGGTGCACTACAAAGCTGAGTACTATATCCTGAACTCTGTATCTTCCCCTCTGCTCTGCCTATTGTACTTGAGTTTGATCTGATTGTATCCATGCATTGTATCTATGCATGGTATATCTGTTTGGATAACGTGCAAAACTACGCTTTTCTCTGCACCTCGGTACACGTGACAAAAATAAACCGAAACCTAAAAACAATGATAGGGACTGTAGGGATTTTTATTATGAATAGAGAATGAAAGAATTTGGGACAAGGTGTGAGAACAACCAAGATCTTATAGAGTGAGCAGACCAAGCTCAAACTGCCAAGTGGCCAGCTCTGTTTTCTATTTTCCATTGTCCTCTTGAGAGCAATTTGTCCTTATCAACCCAAGGATGCTTTCACCTCAAGATGTTTTATATCGCACATTCTCCGGATCTATTATCCTAAGGACAAGTGACCAAAAGCTGCAACATTTCCTCCGGCCAGTTCAGCCTGTCCAAAAAATAAGACTGCTGCGACAGAGGAGGTAATGTGAAGTGATGCTTGGAAGCAATGTGTACCGTTGCCAGAGACCAGAGACTCATTATAACTCTGATACCCAGGCGCCCAGGGGCTTGTTGTTCCAGCCTCCTGCACTCAACATCACTTCTCTCTGCTATCTAACGTTCCTCCTGTATTATTGATTACTGTCAGGTAAAGGAACCATTCACTCTCTCAGTAACCATCCACAGTTTCTCTCCGATACTTTTTCTCTCTTGTCTGGCTAAAAATACCTGAATGTGTTGAAAGGTAGAGTTAGACAAGGAACTTTATCGCCTTCTCCTCCTTCCTCTCCCCCACTTCTTGCCCACCCTCTCTTAAAGTGACACTGACTGATGTCAAATATGGACACTCCAGACATTAGAGATATGATGCGGAAACAGGCCCTTGGGACCACCGAGCCTGCGCTGACCAGCGATCACCCCGTGTACTACCACTATCCCACACACTAGGGACAATTTACAATTTTTTTACAGAAGCCAATTAGCCTCCAAATCTGTCCGTCTTTGGAGTGTGGGAGGAAAACCGGAGCACCTGGAGTAAACCCACATGGTTACAGGGAGAACATACAAACTCTGTACGGGCAGCACCCAATAGTCAGGATCAAACCCGGGTCCCTGGCACTGTAAGGCAGCAGCTCCACTGCTCCTGCACCACTGTGCCGCCTTAGACAAATGTTCTCAAATGATGCAATGTCTTTTTTCCATTGTTTCTCCCGAAGTAACACTAAGTTTATGAAAGAACAGCATAAGAAATTCATCTCATGCTGTTCTTTTTGAGCCCTTGTCAAAATAATCTACATTTTCCAATCTTCACAGCTCTTCAGCCTTTTCTTCTTACAACAGCACGTGAAAAGAGTCATAAGATACTGGGAACTAGAGTCAGAGTCATGGAGCTCTACAGCGCGGAAATAGACCCTTCAGCTCAACTCACCCATGATGATCAAGATGCCACATCTATGCTCGTCTCATTTGCCCACATTTGGCCCATATTCCTCCGAACACTTCCCATCCCAGTAACTGTCCGAGTGTCTTTTTAACTAGTTTTTAAAATAAAGTTAACGTGCAACTAACGTATTTTAAAGAATATATGGTCATAAGCAGCTATCGTATATGCACTTGTAAAATGGAGACACACAGATCTGTATTATTGAGCGAAAATCTAAAAGCTGGAGGAACTCAGTGGGTCAGGCAGCAACTGTGGAAGGAATGGACTTGAGACGTCTTGGGATGGGATCCTTCTTCAGACTGATCAAGGTTCTTGTGTAGGAAGGAACTACAGATGCTGGTTGAAACCAAAGATAGACACAAAATGCTGGAGTAACTCAGCAGGACAGGCAGCATCTTTGGAGAGGAATGGGTGATGTTTTGGGTTGAGATACTTCTTCAGACTGTACTATTTCAAAAAATAATGTTTATTCTTAGTAAAATATACACAAATTAAAAACCATGCAAAAACTCTTCATATATTCCTAGTGTGCCTATACATTCAATATTGATATACCCAGTAATGTTGGTACCTCTCTTTACACACAGCACCAATATCCACATGGCCGCAGTCTGAAGAAGGGTCATATGTCCATTCCCTCCGTTGATGCCGCCTGACCTGTTGAGTCAAGTCAAGAGAGTTTATTGTCATGTGTCCCAGATAGGACAATGAAATTCTTGCTTGCTGCAGCACAACAGAATATTGTAAGCAAAAATACAGAACAGTTCAGTTAAATATACACATACATAAACAGATAAAGTGCAATAGGCTGTTACAGTTTAGAGTCTGTTTGTTGGTGAGTTTAATAGCCTGATGGCTGTGGGGAAGAAGTTGTTCCTGAACCTGGATGTAACAGATTTCAGGCTCCTGTACCTTCTGCCCGATGGTAGCGGAGAGAGGAGTGCGTGGCCAAGATGGTGTGGGTCCTTGATGATGTTGGCTACCTTTTTGAGGCAGCGACTGCGATAAATCCCTTTGATGGTGGGGAGGTCAGAGCCGATGATGGACTGGGCAGTGGTCCATCATCGGACTGTGGTCCCTCCAGCACTTTGCCACTCACTTGCTAAGGTTCTTTCAAATCCTGGGTCGTCTATTTTAAATTCAGAAGCATGGCAGTGAAGTTATTGGGTTGTTGACCCAGTGAAATGAGTTTGAAAATCACCACAGCAGGTGGGCAATTTAATTTTGAATGATTAAATCAATCTGGAATTGCAATCTAGTGCCTGCAATGTTAGCTAGGAAACTAGCAGGTTATTAAACTCTGGATTATTATTGACCTGCGGGGAAAGTGATCTGCCTTCTATACCCATTCTAGCCTATATATGGCCTCACACCCACAATTATGGGAATTGTCTCGAAAGCATAAAAAACAGCTGGAAGAACTCAGCAGGTCGGGCAGCTTCCTTGGAGGGAGATGGTGATTTTGGATTGAGACCTTTGCACTGGGCTGCTCTCTGTTACTATCCCCTCCAAGGATGCCGCCTGACTCATCCAGCTGTTTGTTTTTTGCCCCAGATTCCAGCATCTGGAGTCATTTGTGTCTCCTGATTAACTGTTTACCTGCACTTTGAAATAGGGCAACAAGCCATAGCGGTAATGTTGCTGCCTTACAGCGCCAGAGACCTGGGGTCGATCCTGGCTACGGGTGCTGACTGTACGGAGTTTGCACGTTCTCCCCGTGACCACGTGGGTTTCCTTCGGGTGCTCCAGTTTCATCCCACATCCCAATGAAGTGCCAGTTTGTAGGTTAATTGGCTTCTGTAAATTGTAAATTGTGCCTGGTGTGTAGGGTAATGCTAGTGTACGGGGATTGCTGTTCAGCGCAGACTCAATGGTCCGAAGTACCTGTTTCCTCGCTGTATGTCTAAAGTCTAAAGTGTCCATAGTTTCTGCATTGTATCTCCAAACTAAACTAAGCCACTCAATTTAGGGTTAAGGATCAGCCATAAATTTTGGGTCATTTGCATTCTCTGGGCACATCACGAGAAGAATTAGCGTCACTTACAGGAATCTCCAGGAAACGTGCTCAGCATTTATTCAATATTATCCAGTCCAATCCTTTCGGGGGCTGGGATATTAAAGTAGGATGAGAGGGAAGCACTTGGATCAAAAGAATTAACAGAGATCTTCTCTAGCGGGAGCCAATGAATGCTTTCCGCTCTGATGCCTGAGTTTCAGTGTAGTTCGGACTGTTGCTGTAACAAGCTGGTTAAACTATTGTAATACTGTTCCTCTTGGACTGCCCACGATTGGAAAGGCCACTCCTATCAGACAAAGCAATATCGCCAAGATCGGGAGTTGAGAGTGTTTAATTGGCCTATGTACCAATAACAGAATCATGCGATTCTTAATTGCAACAGCATATCAAGCCCCGAAACACAATACACATATCATAAATGGGGTAATAGTTATACTGCCTGGGAACAGGCCATTCAGCCCAACTTGTCCTCGCTGACCAACTTGTCCCATCTATGTTACTTTCAACAAAAGGATTTGTCCCATTCTACTGCACCTTGGTGAGACCACACCTGGAGTATTGCTACAGTTTGACTCCAAATCTGATCTTTGCCATAGAGGGAGTGCAGAGACCTGTGCTATCCACTGTAAGAAAGACTGGATAGATTTGGTTTATACTCTCTAGAATTTAGGAGATTGAGAGGGGATCTTATAGAAACTTACAAAATTCTTAAGGGGTTGGACAGGCTAGATGCAGGAAGATTGCTCCCGATGTTGGGGATAGGACAAGGGGTCACAGCTTAAGGAAAAGGGTGAAATCCTTTAAAAAACCGAGATGAGAAGAACTTTTTTCACACAGAGAGTGGTGAATCTCTGGAACTCTCTGCCGCAGAGGGTAGTCGAGGCCAGTTCATTGGCTATATTTAAGAGGGAGTTAGATGTGGCCCTTGTGGCTAAAGGGATCAGAGAATATGGAGAGAAGGCAGGTACAGGATACTGAGTTGGATGAACAGCCATGATCATATTGAATGGCGGTGCAGGCTCGAAGGGCCGAATGGCCTACTCCTGCACCTAATTTCTATGTTTCTATCTACACCAGTCCTACCTGCCTGCTTTTGACCCATATCTTTCTAAACCTGTGCTATCCATGTACCTGCCTAATCTATTTAATTAAAAGTCTCATCTTGACCACTTCCTGTCTGTGCTGTATATTGATTTTAGAAAAAGCGCTACCCTATGATTTTTGGCCATCTTACTCACAGTCCTCCTCCGCTGAGCAGGTTCCAAGGATTTTTCCCATCGATGAAAAATAAGAACGTTATGAGTGTTTAAAAAACCTTGAGATCCTCTCGCCTGTCAATCATCGCGATGAAGGGACGCCCCTTCCGGGGTGGGGGGGGGGGGGGGGGGGGGTATGGCTATAAAACCCCAGATGCCTGGACATGACTCAGTCACTCTGCAAGATCGCAAGGGAGAGGCCAAGACTCTCATTCTAAGCTGTGAATCAACTGAACTGTGAGTCTGCAATGTACTTGCAATAAATGATTTGTTAACCCTTAATGACAATGCCATGAGTTGTTTGGCCTGATGCCCTGCCTGTACTTGAAACTGCAATGCTTTATTAGGTCCGACTGTGTTTGGAAGGAATAAATACTTTATTAGGTCCGACTGTGTTTGGTTCAAAAGTCCCGCTCATTTCGTGACTTCCGCTTAGTGGACAGGTCGCGATGATTGCGTAATTTCCGGTAAGTGCCGAGATCACGCAATTGCGGAAGCGCCGCTGACTGCGGAAGCCCCAAAGTGGAGAGGCCGCGTTCAGCCGTGTGAGTATTCAAGAAAGTTTACTGCCATATATATGGTGTGTGAGTGTGTGTGTATGTGTGTGTGTGAGTGTGTGTGTGCGTGAGTGTGTGAGTGTGTGAGTGTGTGTGTGTAGTGTGAGTGTGAGTGTGTGTGTGTGAGTGTGTGTATGTGTGTGTGTGTGCATGAGTGTGTGAGTGTGAGTGTGAATGTGTGTGTGTGTGTGTGTGTGTGTGTGTGTGTGTGTGTGTGTGTATGAGTGTGTGTGTGTGTGTGTGTGTGTGTGTGTGTGTGTGAGTGTGTGTGTGTGTGTGTGTGTGTGTGTGTGTGTGTGTGTGTGTGTGTGGGAGAGTGTGTGTGTGTGTGTGTGTGTGTGTGTGTGTGTGTGTGTGTGTGTGTGTGTGTGTGTGTGTGTGTTTGTGTGAGTGGTCTCAATGACACGCAATTGACGCCCAAGTAGGACAGGCCCTTTAAAGCACACAACCTCGCTGCCTGGGTTTCTTCCTCCAAACATGGACAGGTGACGTTTCAGGTCAGGACCCATCTTCAGACTCTTCTTTGGTCTAAAGAAGGGCCATATACACATTCTGCCGAGATACTGTTTGACCCGCTGAGTCACTCCAGCACTTTGTGTCTTCTCCGATATCCCGGTGAATGTCTTTCGCACCCTCTCTAAAAACTCTGTACAGTATATTCTTAGTATATTCTGTTATTCTTAGTCAATTATTTTGCAAATGTTTCTGAACACAATTTGTAAAAGCTTTATTTCTTCCTGGTGGTCAGCCCATTGCAACCCGCACCCACATCAGAAACCATGCTCCATTGAGGTCTAAGGTTACAGCTGACTAAGTCTTACACAGTACATCTAAGCTGTGAATTAATAATGATTTGTGGGTACATCACTTTGTGCAGGGACCAAGGCTCTAATACACACTACTTAACGTGAGATAAAAGAGCTCTTTGTTCTGCGATGGACTATTCTACAAAAACACAATAAATTGAAATCCCTGCCAGGTAGGTTATTTGGAACGAGTCTAAAATCCCACCACACCTCTCCACCACACCCCAGCCATGAGAGCTCAGGTTTCCCTTCACTGCCTGATCGGTCTTGTGTTACACGTAGATGCGCTCTGCTTCCTGAAGAATGTCGAACGCCCAGGGGCATTCCCACCGTCAGAGGGCGAAGCTTATGTTTCCCTCAGCTTCAGAGGCTGGTCGGAGCCCTCTGGGCCTCCCACCAATCTATCTCGGCACGCAGCGGAGTGGTGCCAGGCAGCCCGATTCCACCGGCTGACGTTCCCTTTGTCAATGGTCTATTGTTGAGCTTGCAACGAGATCGGGTCCAAGGGATCCAGTTACACAGCCATTTTATTAAAAGAGAAGACCAAAGGCTAATCTGTTCAATTCACTCTTGGTTTCCCTCGTTCACTGGGCTAAGTGAAAGAGGGCAGATTTGTCTTTAAACAATAATGTTGGCTCAGCGCTGCTTTCGGCCAACGAAGCCAGAAGGTTGATTAAATATTATCTGCTTAAAAAAAAATTGTCTTTCATTTCCCCTATGAGTGCTCAGTCTGGAAAGCAACAGGTAATTAGTTTTTAATTGTTCAATAAAATCTTCTCCGTTTCCCCATGCTGCCCTGCTCAGTGTATCAGTTCCTTATGGTATCCGGTGGTGTGTGAATGAAGCTGATCTTGGCATCAAATGGCAGGGACAGTGGCTTCAGGTGAGAGTCGTGGGGGAAGGCAGGAGTTAACACACATGACCACAAGTATCACCACAAGACCACACGTGAACACAAGCTGCGGTTTACACGGTGGCGCAGCGGTAGAGTTGCTGCCTTACAGCACTTGCATCGCCTGAGACCCGGGTTTAATCCTGACTGTACCATACGGAGCTGTCTGTAGGGAGTTTGTACATTCTCCCCGTGACTTGTGTGGGTTTTCACTCCAAAGACGTACTGGTTTGTAGGTTGATTGGCTTTGGTATCAGTGTAAACTGGCCCTAGTGTGTGTAGGATAGTGTTAATGTACGGGGATCGCTGTTCGGTGCGGGCCTGAATGGGCCGAAGGGCCTGTTTCCGCACTGTATCTCTAAAACTAAAAAAATAAAAAATCTAAAGTAGGGCTGGCTGGATAGATGACGCCTCAGCCAGGCAACTATTTGCATGCTAGCCACAGACACAGATCTACAATCACATACTGCAATTGCTCCACACTCCTGCAGAGATATTTCTTACTTTATTCCCTTATCATGCATCTTCTTCTTCTTCTTTTGTGTGGCGTGCACAGCCTAAAGTTGTTGGACAACTTGTTCTATTTGATCTTCCGTTTGGGCACGTCGAGTTGATTGCATTAGTCGAAACAGGGCGGACCACGTGAAGGTTGCAATCTCCCACCCCATCATGCATCTCTACACTGTAATGGCTCGATTGTAATCATGTGTTGTCTTTCTGCTGACCTGACAGCACGCAACAAAAGCTTTTCACTGTACCTCGGTACACCTGACACTAAACTAAACCAAAACTAACCAAAAGTTAGGCCTGGAGTTAGATTAAAGTTGTCAGTTGTCTGAATGCCTCTTAAATGTCACTATCATATCACTAACTCTGGCACCTCATTCCAGCCACTCAACACACTCTGTGTAAAAACAAAACTTTCCTCCCACATCTCCTTTAAATTGTTTACTCTAACAAATTAATGTGTCACAAGTCATGCAATGGTTGGGTTTGGGCCAAACTCTGATATTTTGAGTGACCTGGCCAGAACTTCCCAGTATATCAGAAGGACAGTAGAGCCAAAATGTTCAGATGCCAATGTTCACACAGCAGCCTACGCCCCTCCCCCCCCCCCCCCCCCCCCCCCCCCCCCCCCCCCCCCCCCCCCCCCCCACCCCACCTTCCCAATGAGCAGAATAGGATGTGGACAAAAGTGCTGGATAAACTCAGCAGGTGCGGCAGCATCTATGGAGCGAAGGAAATAGGCAACGTTTAGGGACAAAATCCTTCTAAAGATCTTCTTCAGGATGGTGGGTCTATTCCTGCTGAAAGGTTTAGTTTAGTTTAGTTCAGTTTAGAGATACGGCATGGAAACAAACCCTTCAGCCCACCCAGTCTGCACCGACCGATGATCACATATACGTCAGTTCCATCTTATACCCCTAGGGACAAATTGCTGAGGGCAATTAACCTACAAACCTGCATGTCTTGGGAATGAGGGAGGAAACTGGAGCACCTGGAGAAAACCAAGGCAGTCACAGAGAGAACGTGCAAACGCCACACAGTCAGCACCAGTAGTCAGGATCGAATCCAGGTCTCTGGTGCTGTGAGGCAGCAACTCTACCGCTCTACCACTGTGCCAACCCACACTCTATCTATTTCCCTCAAGACTTTATACAGCTCTAGAAGATCAGTCCTCATCCTCCTGCACTCCAAGGCATAAAGTTCTAGTCTGCCCAATCTCTCCCTGTGGCTCAGGGACCCCGAGTCCTGGCGGGAGCCCGGAGTATCGGGCACCTGACATGCCGAACCTGTAACGCATTACAACACCAAGTCTTCTCTATGGCAGATCTGGTGAAGTCGGTGAGAGCTCAAAGCATCCTCAGCTCTTCAAGGTGGAAGTGCTGTTGAATGATATTAGGCAAGGTACAGTATTGGCATAGACTAATCCAACATAGAACAGTACAGACACAAAGTGCTGGAGTTAGTCCTCAGTTCAGACTGCTTCTCTGAAGACCATGAACATTCATGCTGCCTGATCGGATTAGTTACTCCAGCATATTTTTGTCAACCTACATCAGCGGTTCCTTGCTTCTACATTTCTCTGTAGATCAGTACAGCACAGAAACAGGTTCTTCGGCTCACAATGTCTGCTCTCAACATGATGCCAAGATAAACCGACCTCTTCTGCCTGCATACGATCTACATCCTTGCCTATCATGTGCCTATCTAAGAGCCTTTTAATCGCCACTATCTTATCTGCCTCCACCACCAACCACCACCAATGCGTTACAGGCACCCATCACCCTCTGTGTGAAAAAAAAACTTGACCCACACATCTTCTTTACAATTTGCCCCTCTCATCTCAAAACTATGCACTCTAGTCTTTGACATTTCCATCCTGGGGAGAAGGTTCTGACTGTTTACCCCATCTATGCCTCTGATAATATTATCTACCAACTCTCGTTACCTCTCCTTCCCACTTTTGACAAAGAGTCACCGACCCAAAAGCATTAACTCTTTCCCACTTCCCACAGATGCTGCCTGAGCCGCTGAGTATTTGCAGCATTTTCTATTTTTATTTCCGATTTTTGGTGTCTGCGTGTTTTTGATTTACTTTGAGTTTGTTAGTTCTCCCCGTGACCTGGTGGGTTTTCTCCGGGTGCTCCGGTTTCCTCCCACACTCTAAAGATGTACAGGTTTGTAAGTTAATTGGCTTCAGTAAAAAAAAATGGGTCAATTGTCCCAAGTGTGTAGGTAGGATAGCGTTGGTGTAGAGGACTCGCTGGTCAGCACGAACCTGTTTCCACGCTGTATCTCTAAACTAATCTAAAACTAAACTTAGGAGTAGGAGAAAAGGTAGAGTGAGTTGCTGAGCTGCTTCAAAGCATGCTTGGTGTTAATGTGTCTGCTGTTCATTGACCTCTCCACTCATGTTGAAATCATTTACTTTACGTTGTTTACCATCAACTCCCAGAACACAGCACAATGTCCTTTACCCCCCCCCCAACTCTTACATATAAATGTCCCCTCGTTCACAGCAGTGTGAGTATTTATCTTATTATAATCCTCAGGTGGAATCAGATTTCTCCGCGTGTTACATCCATCATCGCACAATGAGCAGCTGCATGAGGAGCACCTGGATTTCACCGTGAGTCACAGTCACAGCGGCGCATTCTCACTTTCTGTGCACACTCTCCGTTAGGCAATGTCACTGTTGCAAGATTGCTAATCCCTGCTTGCGTCCCTGCCCCATTCCTCAACCCCTCCAGGTTACCAGCCCCCCTCCAGCTCCGCCCGTGAGCACCTCTCAGTTTAACCGTTCCACTGCCGGATGTCTTTCCATCTCTTTGCTTGCCTTTTTTTTTAAAAGGGAAAAAGTAGAGTGGCTGCCTCACCGTGCCAGAGACCCGGGTTCGATCCTGGCCTCAGGGGCTGTCTGTGTGGAGTTTGCACGTTCTCCTTGTGACCGTGTGGTTTTTCTCTGGGTGAAAATCCTCCCACATCCCAAAGACATGCAGGTTTGTAGGTTAATTGGCTTCTGTGCATTGTCCCTAGTGTGTAGGACAGAACTCGTGTGCGGGTAACTGCTGGTGGTCGCGAACTTGATAAGCTGTAGGGCTCGATTCCACTCTGTATCTCTAAAATAAATTATCTGCGGATGCTCCGGACCAGAGACCTCCATCCTTAAACCACTCAACCTTTCTGCCCGTGTTTCTACCTTCGAGATGCTCTTTAAAACCCATGTCTCTTTCAAACCATTTGATCATCTGCCCTTGCATCTTCTTACAGCAGTGTGGCCTATAAAGTGTTGTGGGATGTTGTTTTTGATAATGGTGAATGATGTTTGTAAATTCAAGGTGGGACCGCCTTGCTCTTGCTGTGACACCCTCAATAAAACCCACACCTTGACTCTCATCTCTAAACACGCAACCCCACCCCTCTGATTGCTCCCTTTCAATCTCCTGGATGTCTCATGCTGTTGTACCCATGGTGAGGTGGAACTTCCCTGCACCAGCATTTTGGCCCAAGTGGCCAAGATTAGTGTTGGTGGGTTTAGCAGGATGCAGGAGATGCACCGAGTTCGCGCAGACCAGTGGTCGCCCATTCACTAGTTCCACCCTACACACACTCGGGACAATTTACAGAAGCCAATTAACCCACAAACCTGCAGGTCTTTGTAGTGTAGGAGGAAACTGGAGCGCCCGGAGAAAACCCACGTGGTCACAGGGAGAACGCACAAACGCCGTACAGACAGTGCCCGAGCTCAGGATCAAACCCAGGTCACTGGTGCAGTAAGGCAGCAGCTCTACCGCTGTGCCATTGTGGCACCAGAGCTTCGAGGTCAAGATTTTGATTCCAGCTCAGATCTAAGTAGTACAGATGACAGCTTCCGAAAGTGTAATTGTTTTCCAGTGGAGTGATAGGTATATCGATGAGCGTTGAAATGGGGGGGGGGGCTTGAAATATATCAGCATTACAAGGGTGGTGAGTTAGATTGATTTTCCCATTATCAATTGCAGTCCCTTGGAGCCTTTGCCATGGTAACGTTATTGCCAGGAACCCAGGGACATTCCTGGTCATATACTTGGCTATGATGGGAAATATGACGCGGCATGTAATCATAGTTTGGCAATTCATTTAGAATCGTAGGTTCATGGAGTAATGAAGCAGGCCCTTCGGCCCAACGTGTCCGTGCCGACCAAGATGCCTGTCCGCCCTAGTCCCATTTGGACCATATCCCTCCAAACCTTTCCTGTCCATGTACCTGCCCAAGTGTCTTTTAAATGTTGTAGTACCTGCCTCAACAACCTATACTGGCAGCTCGTTCCATACATCCACCACCTTGTGTTGCCCCTCAATGACATTCCCATCCATGGATACATAAAGCATTGATCACAGTGGCATGATTTCTCCGAATTCCATATCATCTGTTCATTGCGCAAAGTTAGCTCCTGCCCTCCAAGAAACAGAAAAAGTGGAGGTAAGAAAAGACTGTGGTTTGCCAGAAGTCGATGAATCCTTGGTTGCCGCGGCTTTACCTAGTTGTCTCTGATTTACAAGGTCAAATAAAATCTTTTAGTTTGGCTAGCAAGTAATTAGGTGCGCCAGATAACATTCCCCACTACATCTAATTTGTACCAGATCCAAAAATAACACAGAGCTATTAGCTTACATTCAAAAGACACAGTCTGAACAAGAAAACTTTCCATTGCACCCACACAAAATTTCAACCACCCAAGTTATTCATTTTTAATAACCCTTTGGCTTTAATTGCTATCTGATTACAATTAATATTTATAAGTTAATTTTGCAATTGGAAATTTCACTGTAACAGTAGCTGCCGTGCGCCGTTGATTAGAGTAAGCAACACTAACGGCAGTATCATGATCGCTGGGTTGGATCAAGTGTGTTAATAGTCCAAGTAAAAGCAATTAAGCCAATTAACCACACAGACATATGTTGCTCAATCTCTTTAATTTAACGGCCTGCTGCCTCTGCAAGTTTCATAGACCTGATTATTCACTCAATGCGCATCCAACTTCTTCAGTTAATTCCACTTTTACCTTATTTTCCCCTCACTTAGTAAGCGGCACGGTGGCGCAGCAGTAGTGTTGCTGCCTTACAGCGTCAGAGATCCGTGTTCGATCCTGACTACAGCTGATTGTGGCGAGAAAATATTGTTGTGGAAGACCAGAGGAAGAAAGCAGAAAATAATCAAAGCCGACCCGTAACGTTCGGTTTGGAATTCCAGTCTTGAGTGAAGTGGCCCCAGCTCGCTGCTTGGAAGAGAGGATAGCTGTGTATAGGAAAGACTGCACTGATACAACACACCAGGGTGGTACAGTGATGCAGCAATAGAGATGCTGTCTTACTGCGCCAGAGACCAGGGTTCGATCCTGACTATTGGTGTTGTCTGTACGGAGTTTGTGTGTTCTCCCTGTGACAGCGTGGGTTTTCTCCGGATGTTCTGATTTCCTCCCACACTCCAAAGATGCACAGGCTTGTAGGTTAATTGGCATCATTAAAATTGTAGAATTGTCCCTGGTGTGTAGGATCGTGCTAGTGTGTATGGGTGATCACTGGTCGGCACGGATTCGATGGGCCGAATGGTCTGTTTCCACGCTGTATCTCTAATGTATAAAGTCCCGGAGTACAAGAAACAACTCAGAATAGCAAATGGAGAGGCCTTCTTTCCGAGTTTCTTGGCGCTAACATTACTATGATCTATCAAGGACCAGCAACATTGAAGCAAAAGTCAAGAAGGCACATCAATGCCTCTGCTTCAACAGGAAACTGAGGACATTTGACATGTCTCCAATGACTCTTCCAAAGCATAGAACGTATACTGTCGGGTTCCATCACAGCTTGGTTTGGGAACAGCTCTGCCCAAGGCCGCAAGAAATTGCAGAGTTGTGGACGTAGACCAGTCCATCACACAGACCAGACTCCCCACCAGTGATTCCATCTGCACTTCACACTGTGAACATAACCAACCAACTTTCCCCACCCCGATCATTGCTTCTTCTCTCCACTCCCATCAGGCTGAAGATGCAGAAGGTTGAAAGTGTGCACCACCAGACTCAGGAACAGCTTCTTTCCCACTGGTATCAGGCTTCTGAACGGTCCTTCCATAAGCCAGGATATTGTCTGATTCACCTCTTCCCCATTGCAGTCATTGGACTTTGTCTATGGAACTGATGCGCTACAATACTGTGAACTATATTCTGCACTCTGTATCTTCTCCTTTGCTCTACCCATTATACATGCGTTTGGCTTAAGTATATTTATGTACAGCATTATCTGATCTGACTGAATAGCGTTTAAAATAGCAATAATAAACCTAAACCTAGACTAATTCTTTCATGAGATCTTACATTCAGATCTGTTCTAATAACAGGAGTGGATTTCACATTTAGTTTAGTTTAGAGATACAGCGTTGAAACGTGCCCTTCGGCCCACTTCTGATGTTCCTCCAGTACTTTGTTTTTTGCTGAGTGTATGTTTGTATAGATTCACATACATTCACATAAAACTCACACACGGGCACACGCACATGCAGACACACACACAGGCACACACACAGATGCACACGCTCAGACACACGCACACACAGGCACAGACAAAAAACACACAGACAGATATGGACAGACAGACACAGGCGGACACACAGACAGTCAGACACACACAGACAGACACACACACACAGACACACACACACACAGGCACAGACAAAAAACACACAGACAGATACGGACAGACAGACACAGGCGGACACACAGACAGTCAGACACACACAGACAGACACACACACACACAGACACACACACACACAATAACATTCATTGTTTGCCCGAGGGAGAAAAAAACAGGCACACCACAGCTGATGGATAATAAGGTATTGATTTTGTTTTCTTCCCCTTGATCTTGCCGCTGAACGAATTCTCACTTTAACCTGAAGAGATAGAGACATTTTACTGTTGAACTCCCTGACCAACAACCTTGTGTTCAGCATCAACACTAATGGTAAAACCACCTTCCCTCTTACAGCAACTCTCGTGTCACGGATCACATGGGGATGCGTTACTGTCAGGACGGGTGGGCAGTGACCACCAGCAAAGGGCTTGATGGAGGGGGACGCTGGAGGTATCATCAGGGGGAGGTAGGAAAGCAACCTCCACCAAAGTGATCAATGATTCAATGATACTTTATGTTTAAGAAAGAACTGCAGATGCTGGAAAATGTACTTTATTGTCACATGTTCCCGGGTACAGAGTAAATCTTTGTTTTTGTATTCAATCTGGTAAAATCATACAGCAGACTTCACCCAGGCAGTACACAAAGAGTCGCCACATTGCTGGCACTGACAACGTTTCACCAGTTCTTAGTACAGACTTATCTCTTAGCGGCAAACCAGACATGCTGAGCCACAGGGACTCCCCACCGGGTCCTTCTTTGTACTTGGTGCCCACACCAACACCCCCGCCCCACCCCACCCCCTCATGCCAGGTCCCTCTGTTCAGCTCCCACACCCCCACACCAGATCCATCTCCATTCTATGCGGCCCCCCGCTCTCAGCCCAACAGTTTTTCGACTCCAAGGCGCATTCCAGAAGTCGTCTGTGTTAAAGACACAGGATGGTGTGGTGGTGCTTTGTCTGCACAGGAAATCAAAATGGGCATCTTTTGCAGGGGCAGGTAGTTTCTCTGTAGAGTTATAGACTTCCAGTCCCTGCTTTACCCTTGTGGGACCCTGTGTTCCTTTTTAATGACATTTGAAAAATAATTATTCTGAACCTGTCACAACGCGCGCAATGTTGCACTTAAGAAATTCCAGCTAAAGACAGATAAATAAACCCTGGAAACTCAATCTGCGGTGGGAAAGGGGCCAACAAGCCCTGTCAGGAGAATTGCGTCAAACTAAACCAACACACAGGAGTGGAACCTCATGGAAGTACGGCTGATCGGTATATAATCACGAGTCATAGGGCACGGAAACAGGCCCTTCATCCCAACATTCCCATGCCAACTAAGATGCCCCATCTACACCAGTCCCACCTGCCCATATCCCTCTAAACCTTTTCTATCCATGTAAAGAAGGGAAGAACGAAATGAGGGAAAACTGGAGGTAACTGGGCAGGCACAAGAAAAGACTTGGTCCACAAGGAGAGTGTTTGGCATCAAGGTGGTGCAAGTGAACGGGAGCAGCGGCGGGCAGGAAGTGGAGGAGAATGGTCTCCAACAGCATTACAGGATAGAGATGAGAGAGGGTTGAGAGGGCATTCACTCCCATGTATGTTTTAGCAGGATAGTCAACACAATTCAGAACGTCTGAACTTCAGCTCATTCTAGTACCATGTGATACAGTGGCACCAAACCCTTTTACATCTTACAGCTCCCAACCTGAAACGCCAGCTGAGCATTCCCTCCACAGATGCTCTGACCCACTGAGTTCCTCCAGCACTTTGTGTTTTGCTCAGGGTTCCAGCACCTGCAGTTCCTTGTGCCCTTTATTAAATGTAGAGAGTCCCTTCGTTCTCACACTTTATGTTTGCCCGACCACTTAGTGTTGACAAGGTCCTTCTTAAACTGTTCATGCAAGTTCATTTCTGGCACTGGACAAAGAGGGATGGAGTTCATCTAAACTCAGCAAGTTGGTTCACAACTTGTCCCAAACTCTGATCTGAACAACTCCCAGTGCGTTATAAAACGCATCCTGGTCTTCCTATAATGACCGCATCCTTGTATCTCTCTTGTTGTCACCTCTTCCCCAGCCAACAATGGGCTATTATGAGCTCCACCCTTCCTGTTGCCGGCCCTGATTTGCCTTTTCTCACCTCCACTTTATTTCCTCCCCACCTCTACTTTCAGTCAGAGGAAGGGTCCCAACCCGAAACATCACCTATTCTTTTTCTCCAGAGATGCTGCCTGGCCAACTGAGATGCTCCAGCTTTTTGTGTCTACTGTGGTATAGACCAGCATCTGCAGTTCCTTCCTACACATTTTGTCTGCTCCACCTTAAATTCCTCAGTGGCTGTGGTAGCAGAACCTTCATGCTGACGAAGATATTTTTCCTTCCTCATCTTGCTGGATATTTTAAATTGTAGAGAGGTTTTGTCCAGCAGCCAGGGGAGTGATAGACAGAGAGAGCTGTTATTTACATTCAGTCTGAAGAGGAGTCCTAACCTGAAACATCATCCATCCATTCCCTCCACAGATGCTGCCTGACCCGCTGAGTTGGTCCAGAACTTTGTTTTGCTTCAGATTCTCACATCAGCAGACTCATGTGTCCCCTTTATTAGCGGGAGCCCATAGTGCTTTCTTTGCCCTGTCAGGCAATAAGTAAGGTGGCACAGTGGCACAGCGGTAGAGTTTCTGCCTCACAGCGCCAGAGCCTCTGGCTCGATCCTGACCACGGGCGCTGTTTGTATGGAGTTTACACGTTCTCGCTGTGCATGCGTAGGTTTTCCCCGGTGCTCCGGTTTCCTCCCACATTCCAAAGACGTGCAGGTTTGTGGGTTAATTGGCTTTGATAAATGTTACAAATTGTCCCTAGTGTGCAGGATAAGGATAGTGAATGGTGCATGGGGATCGCTGGTCGATGTGGATTTAGCTGGGCCGAAGAGCTTGCTTCGGCACTGTATCTCTAAATGATACTAAACTAAACTAGAAGCCAAAGTAGTCAGCGACCTGCTTTGTAAACAGTGCTTAGTGTGGAAGAAGTTGCGGACTGTAGGAGGTCATGAAGTTAGACTTCCACACACAAAGCACTGAGTCGGAATGGTTGACATCCATCAGGAAACCCAGCTTAATAATAGAAGTCCAAACCGAAAAATGGAGTGTGTTTAATCTTTTCATTCATGAGGGGGGAATGAGGCATAATCCACTTAAAAAAAAGAAAAAAAAACTATGAGACTTGGGCCACAGCAGTTAAGAAGCTTTAAAGAACCATATTAAAAAAGCAAATGTGTTTCAAGAGGAATCAAAGCATGGGCCAAAGAGTGAATCCTACAAATGATTGGCAAAGAATGGATTACCAAAGGTAATAGATAAGCAATGTTTGCTGAGCAAGTTTAAGTTAACGCAGGCGGGGAAAATAACCGAGGTGAAGTAGAAGTCAGGTGATCGGTTTGATCCAGTCAAGATTTATGGTTAAAATTCATCCCTTGTTTATTTAA
The DNA here is from genome assembly GCF_028641065.1 of Leucoraja erinaceus. Lineage (NCBI taxonomy): Eukaryota > Metazoa > Chordata > Chondrichthyes > Rajiformes > Rajidae > Leucoraja > Leucoraja erinaceus. The sequence goes on from NC_073401.1 coordinate 17,191,897, forward strand.
AGTGGTTGATAAAGTTCTTCATGTGAGGCTCATAAAGAAATGCGGCAAAGAAATAAAGAAGGGCAGCATGGTGGCGCAGCGGTAGAGTTGCTGCCTTACACGGCCATTGACCCAGGTTTAACACTGACTACAGGCGCTGTGTGCGTGGAGGTTGTATGCTCTACCTGTGACCTGCATGGGTTTTCTTTGGGTCCTCTGCCTTTCTCCCACACTCCAAAGATGCACAGGTTTGTAGGTTAATTGGCTTGGCAATTGTCCCCAGTGTGTGCAGGATAGTGTTATAGTGTGCGGGGATCGCTGGTCGGCGCGGACTCGGTGGGCCAACAAGAGAAGTTTACGTTTCTCTAAACTAATCAGAAATACAGTTTATGAAAGTCAGTGACAAACTTGATCCTCTAGGTTGCAAATCGCAAAAAGAGAAGTGGAGAACAGAGATAGGTGCCGCTTCGGACCGGGACCCCTGACCCCAAGTTTGCACATCACAATACTGGGAAGTGTGAACGAACACAGCAAGTGAACTTCCATAATCCTTAAGGTGGAAAATATACTCCACAGTTCGCCACCCTATGTGTGAAAACATTTCTCATCATCTTTGTCAGGAATGGCTTAACCTTTTTATGTGAAATTGGTCCCAGACTAGAGGGAAGTTCTTCCCGTATCCAGCCTGTCATCACTGAAAGCACATTGTACATTTAGCAGAGGTTTAAGTTCAGCCTTATTATTGTCACGTGCACCGAGGTACAGCGAAAAACATTTATCCAAACAGATGGTACTATTCATAATTACGATCAAGTCAAACTCGGGTACAATGGGTAGAACAAAGGGGAAGATACAGGATGCATAATATAGTTTTCAGCATTGTAGTGCACCAGTCCCCGAGACAAAGTCCACAATGTCCACAATAGGGTAGAGGTGAATCGGACAGTACCCTAGCTTATGGAAGGACCGTTCAGAAGTCTGATCACAGAGGGGAAGAGGTTGTTCCTGAGTCTGGTTGTGCACACGTTCATGCTTCTGTATCTTCACCCACATGGGAGCGAGGAGAGGAAGGTATCCTTCAATCTTTCTAAACGCTACAGGACACAGTCCCAGAATACTCATACTCTCCAGTCTCTCCTCCAATGGTCTTGTCATATCTTGTCATATCTGGCATGACTGAGCTTTCCTACTTTGGAAGGGCTCCCCTTCTGACAAAGGTCCTCATAGTTTGGGCACGTTTGTTAAGTTACGAGAAGGCATTACATCTGCCTTCCCACTGTATGAGTGAGGTTTATAGATGTATATTCTCACCATTGAGGTGGACCATTTACATTTTGTAAAGATCACTCCTCTTCTCTGCAAATCCCCACCCCCCCCTCCTCCCCCACTACTCCAACCTCTCCGCATTAACCTCTCCTCACCTCCCTTGTGCCTCAACACTCTGGTGGCCAGGAGATACTTAAAGCCATTTTTTTTTTAAATTACAAAACATCTTCTCAAGAGGATTGCAGCAGCTTTATTCAGTGTGGATCTATACCCACGGAGCCAGCAGGCAAGGTCACCAAGGTCATTTATCTTACACTTTGCTCTTGAATGCAATCGGGCTGGTCAGAGAGAGAGGGGGAGAGGGGACAAGATGAAGGGTTGGGGGGAAGGTGAGGGGAGAGAGAGCAGGAGAGGGAGCGAGGGTGAGAGGGTGCAGGAGGGAGAGAGAGAGTGAGAGGGAGCAGAAGGGGTAGAGGGAGGGAGAGGTAGCGGGAGATGGCGGGAGCAAGGGGGAGGAAAAGGAGGATGGAGGGAGAGAGCAGGAAGGTGGGAGGTTGAGAGGGAGCAGGATGGGGGGGAGAGGGGAGGGAGGGAGGGGAGAGGGGGGGAGGGAGGGAGGGAGGGAGAGAGGGGGGCGAGAGGGAGAGAGAGAGAAAAGAGAGAGTGAGAGAGAGAGAGAGAGTGAGAGAGACTTCCCACAATGCAGTTGTGCTTGAGCAGATAAGCAACTTGGCTTGAAGCTTCCCAACGTGAGCTGAATGCAGATGCAACACTATCGCAGGGAGCGTCGGAGGAACTGTCTGTGCTTTGATGATGCAACTGGCTTAAAGAAAAAAAGGGCAAGGCAGATAAGCAAGAGAAGCTATAAGCCACTGTAATTTATAGAAAGAGGCATGAACCAGTTTGATTTTGCTGTATAATAGATAATTTTATACTTCCTTTAGAAGGAAATAAAAGCTACTTTGCTCCTTGGCTTCTGGTTCACAATGAAAAGGGCTGGACGATAGAGGCTATCATAATAAAACAGGACAAAAAAAACCCTCTTCTCCTCGGCACCAATCTTTATCTTAAAAGAGAAAGTAACATCCTTATCAATGCACTCCAGCCTTTCATCAAAACCCTTTTGTGGCTCGCTGGAAACAACTGTTTTAAAGGCCAGTGTTCAGATGGAACCGAGCTGCCTTGCCGACTCTGTTAAAGTGTTGACTGACTTCCTATCATCTCATTCAGAAGGACTTGTCTCCAGTGCATTGAGTCTTTAAATGTCTGCTCCTTCAAGCTCAGGATCATTGTTATAACAGTGGGGGGGGGGGGGGTGTCCCCTGCATTTATATATTCCAGCAACAGTGTACCAACCCCCGGCCACAACACCAGGCTGTCCTCTCGCCTCTTGAACCCTCACCAGTGCTGCCTGCCTCAACAGCAGGCAGTCTTCAGGAATTAGCTGCAACAATCCTTCACTACATGCCTGGCCTCGACTGCGTCTGAAAACCTCAACAGTCCTGTGAAATAAGATTCTCTCAATTGAAGAAGAACAGAGTACACAGAACAGTATAGCCACAGGTACAGGCCCTTCAGCCCGAAACGCCTGTGCCGGACATAATGCCAAGATAAGTTCATCTCATCTACCTGCACTGGTCCCTCCATTTCCTGCCTGTAAATGTGCCTGTCCAAAAGCCTCTTAAATGCCGCACTCAACTATCATTGCCTGTGAAATTCCCATGCTATCTTCAGGAGTGTTTAATTGTCATATGTACCAGCAACGGTAGATGGAAGTTCTTTCGTGCTGCAGTTTAATGGGCCCATTAATGCAGGAACACACAACTAAACGTACAATAATCAATAATACATGGAGGACACAGTATGCATGGTAATGATAGATATAACTATAAACAATAAATGTCACCACAAATGTAAAACTGCAGAATGGTGCACAGATTGTAGTGCAATAATGATGGGATGACAAAGAGGGTGGGAGAAGACTAACATGAGATCCATTATTTTAACACCGGGCTAATTGAAGAGTTTCTGAAGAATTCATTAAGCACACTTATATTGATGTATTTTACTAAATAATTATATGCCTCTGAACACATTGCAACATCATGGTGTTTATCGTTATTCCTGCTTTGCAATGCTGGCCTACTTTAATTGCTGGCCTTTCCCAAACATCTTGTACCAAACGACGTATCTAATGTAGGCGGAGTGAATTTGCAATGGTGCCAAGTGTCATTCAGCCACGAAACTGCTCCACGACATTGAGGTGATGATATGTCAAAACATGTGGTGTTGGAGTCTCTCTTACTGAGCAGGACTCTCAAACTGCTGATCCCAAACCCTCAAGATCCTGGGCGTGCGTGCACATCTCTGAAGATCTATCCTCGACCCAGAACACTGATGCAATCACAAAGAAAGCTCACCAATGTCTCTACTTCCTGAGAAGATTGAGGAGAGTCAGCATGTTGCTGGATGCTCCATTGGATTTCTACAGGTGCATGGCATAGAGCATGTTGACCGGCGGCATCATGGCCTGGTTCGGCAACTCGAATGCACAGGAAGGAGTTTACCGAGAGTGGTGGATATTGACGTGGTCCATCACGAGTGATGACCTACCCACCATCGAAGGGATCTACAGGAGGCACTACCTCAAAAGGGCAGACAATATCATCAAAGACTCACACCACCCTGGCCACGCTCTCATCTCGCTACTACCATCGGAGGAAAGCCTGCGAACCATGACTGCTCGGTTCAATAAAAGGTTCACTTCAACCATCGGACTCCTGAACACTGAACAACACTAAGCTCTACCTTACCAACTATGATCTTCCATGGAATGTGTTTCTGCTTGCACTACGGGCTTTGGATCTGCACTATAATGGTCATGTCGTATTACGGTTATTATCTTATTGTCTGATTATCTGGTATATATTTATTTGTGTGCTGGAAGGAACTGCGGATGCTGGTTTAAACCAAAGATAGACCCAAAATGCTGGAGTAATTCAGCGGGACAGGCAGCATCTCTGGAGAGAAGGTATCGGTGACGTTTCAGGTTGAGACCCTTCTTCACACTGTGGCACAGTGACGCAGCATTAGAGTTGCTACCTTACAGGACCAGAGACCCGGGTTCGATCCTGACTACGGGTGCTGACTGTATATTCTCTCTGTGACTGCATGGGTTTTCTCCGGGTGCTCCGGTTTCATACCACCTTCCAAAGACGTGCAAGTTTGTAGGTTAATTGGCTTCGGTAAAAATTGTAAATTGACCCTAGTGTGTAGGACGGTGCTAGTGTACAGGGATCGCTGGTCATCGCAGAGCCGGCGTTGTTTCCGCCCTGTATCTCTAAACTAAACTTATTAATGAGTTTTTCTACCGAATGGGATTGATCTTGTGGGGGCATTCCAGTGTAAAATTTGCTCTGCCTTGTTTATCCTTTCCTCTTCCTTGACTCCACCGCGGCATTTGCTTTTCGATTGAGCAATGCAGGTGAGGTGTCAGGATGCACGGTGCAGGACATACATCATCAGGCCTGGAGAGAGCTGGAGAGAAGGGAAGATAAATCAACGTCACAACTGGGTGAGAGTAGGCTTGAGTTTGTCTAACCTCTACATTATAGAAGCCGGGATGTAACACTTGTCTGAAATGTAAGAAACAGGTGCAAATTGAGTGCTAAACATTGGGTGCATCAGTGAGATGATTCCATTCCTTTCAAGCTGATTTAAGTGGACAGTGCGTTGTTCTATTGAGTTTTGCCTGTCACTGCTCTTCCGCAACGGAATGAGAGTTCCTTGGCAACACTGAAAGACTTGCTTCGCTACAGTCGCACACAGATTCGTACCTATACATGAAGTATACTCCATGGCATCTGTGTAGGAAGGAACTGCGGATGCTGGTTTACACCAGAGATAGACACAGAATGCTGGAGTAATTCAGCGGGACAGGCAGCATCTCTGGAGAGAAGGAATGGGTGACGTTTCGGTTCTTCATTCTGAAAAAGTGTCTCGACCTGAAACGTCACCCATTCATTCCCCCCAGAGATGCTGCCTGTCCCGCTGAGTTACTCCAGCATTTTGTGTCTATCTTCCCAATAGCATATGTATCTGCACGCATGAAACTGGGACATTTGGTTTTAGATAAGTTTTAGAGATAAAGTGTCGTTACAGGCCCTTCGGCCCACCGAATCAATGCCAACCATGATTGGTAGGTTCATGATTGGTAGTGTGTAGGTTCTATGTCCTACACACTAGGGGCAATTTACCCACAAGCCAATTAACCTACATTCTTGCACGTCTTTGGAATGTGGGAGGAAACTAAAGCACCCGGAGAAAACCCACGTGGTCACATAGAGAATGTACAAGCTCCGTATTCGGGGTGGAACCCGGGTCTCTGGCTCTGTGTGATAGTGTGTACAGGTGATCGATGGTCAGCATGGACTCAGTGGGCCGAAGGGCCTGTTTCCTCGCTCCATCTCTACCCTAAACTATAAACTAACTCCACTGACCCACCTTAGCATCTGAATAGTTTAAAAATACTAACTCCCTTTTCAAATCCTCTTGTTGCCTCAACCCTCCCTATTTCAGCAATCTACCCCAGCCCCACACCCTCCAAGATAGCGACACTTGTCCCATTCTGTGCAACTAATCATTGTAATCTCTCCATCTCTGGCAGCCTTGCATTCAGTTCTATGGGTCCTTCAACGCGAGAATCCTTATCCTACGCCAAACTAGCTTGTTATCTTTCTTTCCTCCTTCAAGCTGTTTCGTAAAACCTAATACTTTGACCATGTCTTTATTTATGTCTCCTTATATGGCCCAGTGTCAAATTCTGCGTGATGATACTCTACTGAAGTGCCTTGGGACCCGTTTCTATAGCAGAAACACTGTATAAACAGAAGCTATTTTTAGTGATACTTTTGACTCTCCCTTTCACTTTTAGTTTATCTTTCCTTTTCACTATTTATTGTTAACATTAGCATCAGAGATTTTCGGCACTGATTTTCCTCCCCGTTGGTTTTGTCTTTGAATCTCACTTGTTTTGGGAATGTGCATGATTGTTTTCTCAGACTGATTCTAATCGGTGGTGAGGAAACAATTTGCCACAAATGTGGAGGAAAAAAAACGAGCTGCCATAGGAGGTAGCTGAGGCAGGTACAATAATTATATTTAAAAGACATTTAGATATATCCAAGTCCTAATGATTTAGTTTAGGTTTTTTTTTTCAGTTGAGAGATCCAGTGTGGAAACAGGCCCTTCGGCCCATCTAGTCCGTGCATTCGCAATTTCCCAACACGCACTGGGAGCTAATTACACTTATACCAAGCCAATTTACCTACAAACCTGTATGTCTTTGGAATGTGGGAGGAAACCGAAGACCTCTGAGAAAACCCACGCTGCCACGGGAAGTACGTACAAACTCCACACAGACAGCACCCGCAGTCGACCCAAAACATCACCCAGTCTTTTTCTCCTTCGACCCTCTGAATTACTCCAGCATTTTGTGTCGACCTTTGTTAGCTGGTTAGTTAGTCAGTCGGAAAGACTATACATGATTACAATTGAGGCATCCACAGTGTACAGATACTGGTTAAAGGGAATAGCGTTTAGTCAGCATAGTTAATGTAAGAAATGCTGATGTTGGAGTAGCGGTTTAAAAGAGTGGAGCGATTGTAAGGCAGGATTGCAGATCTACCGCAGGGAGTCGCCTGGCTCGGCTGCCATCTTGGTGACCTATACATTTAGACCGATACCCATGTAGTATACCCACCTTAACTAACAATGGGTACATATCCCATGGATTGGAATGGTTCAGAGACCTATGGGCCAAACACAGGCAAACAGGACCAGGTTTGGATGAGGCCTCTTGGTCAACCTGGACAATTTGGCCTCAGCACCAGTTTCCATGCTGAGTGATTCTATAACTCAAAGACATGTACATGTATGAATAGTAGACATCAGGGTATATTTTGTCCCAGTAACGTAACAGCTGCACATAACGAAAGGAAGTCACTTAATCATAGATTCATACAGCATGGAACCAGCCCTTCAGCCCAACATTCGCATGCTGCCCAACATGCCCCATCTACACTAGTCCCATCTGCCTGCATTGGGCCTATAACCTAAACCTTCCCTGTCCATGTATCTGTCCAGGTGCAGAGCATCTGGGACGACAGTGGAAGGTTCATCATGGGTGGTGAAGGGGCCTGCAATCCAAGTTCAAGCATATCGGCACAGTGGTGCAGCTGGAACCTGCCTCGCAGCGCCAGGTTCGATCCCGACTTCGGGTGATGCCTATGTGGAGTTTGCATGTTCTCATTGTCACCGGGTGCTCCAATTTCCTCACACACCCCAAAGACATGCGGGTCTGCAGGTCAATTGTCCCTAGTGTGCAGTGAATGGATGAGGAAGTGGAATAGCGTGAACGGGTGGTCGATGGCTGACGTGGACTCGGTTGGCCGAAGGTTCCGTTTGAATGCTGCATCTTTCAATGAATCAATTAACCAATCCACCAACCAAGGATGATTGCAGATATCTGGAAGAGATAAATCTAAATGAGTAGAGATCAGATGAAGCAAATATCCAATTATAATTCTGATGATCTTGCCATCTTTTCCTAAGGATCGCGAGGGTAAGACTCATATGAATCGAGATGGTCCCTCCTCATACACAAATCTCAACAGAACTTGTCGATTGGACAATTAGCTGTGGGCCAAACAACAGGTAAAACCTGACAGTCCTTCACCACCAAGAACACTCTGCATCAGGGATCATTGGACTACAGCGAGACATTGAAATCCTGGATAGTTTTTTTCCCTTTGCCCAGTCCAGTTTGATTGAGAATATCTGCAGTGCACTCAGTTGTTTAGCTCTGGCTGCTATCGACTAATTGGGTACAGATTGATACTGTGCTGCATGTATCTCAGCTCACTACAGCTTTCACTGGCACGTTCACCCACAGAATCCTTGATGGAACATCTCGTCAAAGCAGATTTTGGAGCGCAGTGCTTGCACGATCTATTTTTGCAAAGCTACATTAAGACATATCTCAATTCGATTTTAATTAAAAAAACATATTAACGTCAGAAAGCATTTTGCCACAATTGTGTTGCCTCTGTTCTGTAACAAGTGCGGAGATCACACTCAGCACATAGGCTCTAAGGCTGAAAATATCATCTGAAATGTACCCCACACATGGGTAGCTGGCTGGCTGGTACCCTGGTCAGATGCTTGAGTAGCTGGCCATTCCAATGGTTCTTTGGCTGTTAATGATTAGCCATATGGCTGTTGATGTTCTTGGCTGTCAAACTATTTATTTGGCTCTCAGGGAAACAAGTTAGCTTGGTGATTGTTTAATGAAATGGGGCTTTGCATATGATTGATCAGCAGGTTGGTTGGCTGATTGATTAGCTGTCGGCTTGGCTGGGTTGTGCTGCCCTCGTTGTCTGGACGGCAAGTAAGATTTAATGCAAGGGACATGGGTGACCGAATGGCCAGGCAAATAGTTGGCTAGTGACTGACTCGTTTATTGACCAATGTTCATTGGGTTGGATTTCAATGCTTTGACGACTGATCGTTCATTTTGTTTTTGCTGGCTATTTAGAGAGTTCCTTTGCACAAAACATCTCAGGTGTTCAACTGTGGCAGACTGTTGGGCAGCAAGTATATATCAGGTTGAGCTCAGGCTTGCCTTTACTTTAAAATTTTACAGATACTGTACAGCGGGGAAACAGGGCCTTCACCCACCGGGTCCGCACCGACCAGCGATCACCCCGTACACCAGCGCTAACCTCTGATAACCGAACTAATCAAGAATCTAAGGTAGACAAAAGTGCTGGAGAAACTCAGCAGGTGCGGCAGCATCTATGGAGCGAAGGAAATAGGCAACGTTTCTGGACGAAACGTTGCCTATTTCCTTCGCTCCAGAGATGCTGCCGCACCCGCTGAGTTTCTCCAGCATTTTTGTCTACCTTCGATTTTCCAGCATCTGCAGTTCCTTCTTAAGCATAATCAAGATTCTATCTATCTCTGCCTTAAAAATACCCATTAACTTGGCCTCCACAGGCCACTGTGGCAATGAATTCCACAGATTTACCACCCTCTGACTAAAGAAATTCGTCCTCATTTTCTGAAAGGAACGTCCTTTAATTCTGAGGCTATGTTGTTTGTCACTAGACTCTTCCATTCTCCCACTAGTCAGAACATCCCCTCCCAATGCTCTCTATTCAGGCCATAGGGCCATAGAGTCATGAAACATGGAACCAGGTCCTTTGGCCCAACTCATCCATACACTCGCCACCCTCTGCGTGAAAAGGTTGCCCCTTAGGTTCCTATTGAATCTTTCCCCCCTCATCTTAAACCTATGTCCTCTAGTTCTTGATTCCCCCTATCCTGGCTGATGGGCCGAACAAGTTTGGTATAAACCAGCATCTGCAGTTCCTTCCTACACAAGTGATCGGTGCGGGAGGTGCGGTTGATTGGCAGATGTGTGGAGGAGATGACAAAGGTTAGAGTGGAAAGGTGGCAAAAGGTTAAATGAACGAACATTCATGCCAACAAATATGAAAAATTGTGTGTACAAATCAACGTTAATTCAAATGGAAATGTGTGTGTGAGATTATCATCATCCGCTGTGAGTCTGTGTGCTGAAGGATTAACGTCTATCTGACAATCTGTTTGCCTTTCCTCACTAGCAATTGGTTAGAAACAATCAGATTCCACTTTGCCTGGTCACTGCCTGAATACGGTGTTTCCCTTGCAGAAGGAACTTTCAACTACTCAATGAGAAAATGTGTTCAATACCCTCTTAAGAGAGAAGCTGTTTGCTGAACAAATTGTTTTATGGCCCCTGATGTCTTTGAGGCGATAAGTAGTGTTTATCTTGTTGAGTTTGGAGTGTTTTTAAACTGCTCATTTTCCACCCGATCTCCCTCTTTATCTTCGCCCCATTTCTGCCGAGCGAGCGGTATTATCTGGATCTAGAACCTCTCCAGATGCAGGGTTTCCACGGTGATGACAGGGAGAGAGAGAGAGTTCTGAACGAGGTTATAAAATAGATCAAGAGAGTCTGTGGGCTGGATTATCATTGTTAGCTCAGATTTCCAGACAATAGCTGTACTTGTGCTATTATGATTTGTTCTGCACCATTGATAAGGCGTCAAAGGAATTGGTAATAAACTCGGATGCTTTTTAAAAGAAATAAACTTTCCTGATATTAGTCGTCTGAAGTTCACAACTCAAAAGACCACATGCATATCTGAAGAAGGATCTCTACACGAAACGTCGCCCATTCCATCCATCAAGAGATTCTGCCTGTCCCGCTGAGTTACTCCAGCATTTTGTGTCTATTGTGCATGATTCAGATGTCATTTGGCTCTTCCATATGTAACTGCTTCCGAATAGTGTTGAAACGTCCACATTTAATCACAGAAATGGTATTCTGGAGCAGTCAGGGAGATTGGACAGTAGACACAAGAAATTGCATGTGCTGGTTTATGTAATAAAGGACAAAGTGCTGGAGTAACTGAATGGGTCGGACAGCATCATTGGAGAACGTGGATAGGCGATGTTTCAGGTCAGGACCCTTCTTCAAACTAATTGTGGCTGGGGGGAGAAATGGGGGTGGGACAAATCCTTGCAAGAGATAGGTGGATACAGGAGAGGGATATTTTGAACGATAGATGGTTGGTCAAAGGTCAGAGAAGTAAAGATTAACAATGTGTGAGACAAGCAGAGACGGGGCGTGACATTGAGAGGCAGATGAAGGAATGAATGAGGAAGGTAGAAGGGAAAGGAAGAAATGGGTTTGCATTGTGGGTGGGATGCAGGGAAGAGAGGGGGGGGGGGCGGTGATGGAAGAGGGGCGGTGTTGGTTGTAGGTAAGTTGTCTAAAAGGAAAATCAATGTTCAGAGTCTGAAGAAGGCTTCTGACCCAAAACGTCACCTATTCCTTTTCTCCAGAGATGCTTCCTGACCCACTGAGTTACTCCAGTATTTTGCGTCTATCTTCGGTATAAACCAGCATCTGCAGTTCCTTCTTACACTCAATGTTCATACCATTTGGTTGTAAGTTACCCAAGTGGAATGTGAGATGGTGTTCCTCCAGTTTGCAGTGGGGCTCACTACAGCAATGGGGAAGGCCCAGGTCAGTGTGGAAATGGGAAGGAGAGTTAAAATGGTTAGCAACCAGGAGATCCAGCAGACCATGGGGGACTGAGTGTATGTGTTCAATAAGTATCATCAAAGACCCACACCATCCTGGCCACACACTCATCTCCCTGCTACCTTCAGGTAAAAGGTACAGGAGCCTGAAGACTGCAACAACCAGGTTCAGAAATAGCTACTTCCCCACAGCCATCAGGCTATTAAACCTGGCTCGGACAAAACTCTGATTATTAATAACCACTTTCTGCTATTTGCACTTTATCAGTTTATTTATTCATGTGTGTATATATTTATATCATGGTATATGGACACGTTTATCTGTTTTGTAGTAAATGCCTACTATTTTCTGTGTGCTTAAGCAAAGCAAGAATTTCATTGTCCTATACAGGGACACATGACAATAAACTCACTTGAACTTGAACTTGAAGTATAGAGAGACATAGTAAAGGGACAGAGTTCCGTTTTGTTTACAAATATCTCACAGCTTCCATTTTAGAAATGCCTTGACTTTGAAATGTCTCCACAAAATTATACCCTCTTGCCTCTAGAATCTTCTGCAGCCCGATGTTCTTCCCCAATTCCAATCTCTAGTTCAAGTCTGAAGAAGGGTCTCGACCCGAAAGGTCACCCATCCCTTCTCTCCAGAGGTGCTGCCTGTCCCACTGAGTTCCTCCAGAATGTTGTCACTATCTTCGGTTTCAACCAGTTCCTTCCTACACATCAAGTTCATTCCTAACGGCTCGAACATTGACAGTCGTGCGAGAAGCTCCAAATCCTTCAGTAACAACCACTCTTTGACGTTCTCCTCTGCGCTACTCTCAGTTCTTTGGTTGCCGGCTGAAACTTTGTGCCCGTGGATATCAGGGAGCGCTCCTGCAGAGCTCATTGGAAGAGTCTGCTGACAACTCGGTAAATGAGAGAGGGAGAAAGAAACACAAATGCAGAGACACAGAAACTAGAGAGGAAACTCAAAGGGCTTAAAAATGGAAATGTTTGGATCTCCCTTCAGGACCTCAGGTGAGGTTCCATCCTCAGTCAGATTCCTGAATGGAGTTTGCAGCTTCCTTGCTGCTGAATATCAGCCACTTTGCTTCACCAGAAGGAGCATTGGTTCTTAAAACTCACCTTTCGTCCATCTGAAGAAGGGTCCTAACCTGAAACATTACCTATCCATGTCCTCCCAAAATGATACCTGACTTGTTTGCATTCTCCAACACTTTATGCCCTTTGTGCTTTTGGTAACAACTACTTCATGACATTTCTCCATCCGTGAGCTGCCACGAGTACGCTGCAGGCATCGACGGTGAAAGTACTTGCTCCTGCTTTATTGGCGGCTGCGCGCACTCCATGTTTGTCTGGATGTGCCAAGATTTCACTTGTATCTTCATCACGAGTGTGAGTCTGTTGTTCTCCCTGCACATTCTACTAACCAGCCCAATTTGATGGCTGCATTTCCAATGAACATGGAGACATACAGCACGGAAACAGGCCATTCGGCCCAACCTGCCCATGCCGACCAAGATATCTCATCTACACCAATCCCGCCTGCCTGCATTTGGTCCATGTCATTCTAAACCTTTCCTAGCCATGTACCTGTCCAAGCGTCTTTTCAATGTTGTTAAAGTACCTGCCTCAACCAATTCCTCTGGCCGTTTGTTCCATATACCCACCACCCTCTGTGTGAAAGAGTTGCCCACCAGGTTCCTATTCAATCTTTCCCCTTTCACCTTAGTCCTCTAGTCGTCTAGTTCTTGATTCCCCTACTCTGGGGAAAGCACTCTGCATTCACCCTATCTATTCCCCTCATGATTGTATATACCTCAACAAAATCGCCCCTCATCGTCCTGTGCTCCAAGGAATTAAGTCCTAACCTGCCCAACCTCTCCCTATAGCTCAGGCCCTTGAGTCCTGGCTACAACATCCTCATAAATCTTCTCTGCACTCTTTCCAGCTTAAAGCCATTCTCTCTGTAGCAGGGTGGCCAAAACTGATCACAGTACCATGAGTGCGGTCTCACCAACATATTGAGCATTTCATCAAGATAAACGCCTGTCAGAACGAGTTCCAGACAGTGGGGTGTGTTGACTTCAGCATCCTGCGAATAACATTTACTGTAGCAATGCCGAGCAATGGAAAATTAAAACGAGTAGTGCTGAGCAGAGCAGGCTCCAGAGAAATCAATGCTAATCGGAATCTAATTCACCTTATTTGATTAAAGACCCAATGCTTTATCATATTTCAGAGAAACAGGTGAAGCTTCATTGGCCCCATAATAGAGCAGCAGTTTTGAAATCGATAGAACATATACAAAGCACCTCGAGTATCGAGGAGCAGCCAGCTCAGTCATAGCAGATCCCTCGATATGGCAAACTCCAGCACCTCCGGAGATGTACAGTCTGATACACGGCAGCTCCACACAGTCAGTGCCGAGCTCCAACGCACTTGCTTTGTCCCCTTTGATCTCCCATCTTCATACCTTGCCCTGCCATATCTCTATGTCTCCCTCTCCCCCTGGCTCTGAACTAAACGTTATTGGAAATAGACACAAAATGCTGGAATAACCACACCCTGACCACAGAAGGAAGGGGTAACGTTTCAGGTCGAGACCTTGCTTCAAACTTCCGTAACGTCACCCGTTCCTTCTTCCAGAGATGCTGCCTGTCCCGCTGAGTTACTCCAGCATTTTGTGTCCATCTTTGGTGTAAACAAGCATCTGCCCTTCCACCCTACGCGTGCTATACCCGACCTTTGGCTGAATGGCTCCTGGCATCATTGCAATGTCAGCGCCAGGATTGTGGCTGGGTTCAGGGTTGGAGGCAAGGGAAAGATTCCATCTCGGAACAGCCTAAGCCCAGGGAGCGCAGGGCCGAGGAAGGGAATCATTGGAGACAATCACATCACTGTGCTACTGCGGGCTGGAAACCTGGTCTAAAGGAATTAGTGGATAAGTTCCTCAAGAAGATCTACCCGACATGAAGGAAGCGAAGAGAAACAGGGGAGAGAGGTGGGAGGGGAGAGAGATAAGAAGGAGAGAGAGAGGCAGGGGGGAGAGAGGGTGGGAAGAGAGTGATGGGGGAGAGGGAGGAGAGAGAGGGTGGGAAGAGAATGAAGACAAGAGAGGGTGGGAAGAGAGTGATGGGGAGAGAGGGAGCTGGAGAGAGGGTGGGGAGAGAGTGAAGGGGAGAGAGGGGGAAGAGAATGAAGGAGAGAGTGGGCAGGTGAGAGAGTGATGGGAAGAGAGGGAGGAGAAAGAAAGGTGGGGAGAGTGAGAAATGTTGAGGCAGAAACACTGAAACCACAAAGGTAACAAAGGATAAACGCTAAAAACTAAGTAATAATCACAATGAGCAGACTGAGAAAAAAATCTAACACATATAGCATAATGTTAGCAAGTACCACCCTCTCGCTATCTGTGTTCCTGCACACACGTTCTGTTGCTGATACAGGTTAATCTCATCAAAGAAAACTACATTTGGACAGATTCCTTCATCACCATCTGTGTTACGATGTATTTGGAGATAATGGTTGAAACCTGGCTGGGTATCGTTGTGAAATATCTAGCTAATGTCTGACCTCAAACCAACAATGAGGTGTCAATAGGATGACCATAATCCACCAGCATACAATGCCCCTTTAACAAGGATTTATGCTCTCTAGGGTTACACAAAAAAGCTGGAGAAACTCAGCGGGTGCAGCAGCATCTATGGAGCGAAGGAAATAGGCAACGTTTCGGGCCGAAACCCTTCTTCAGACCGACCGAGCATATGCTCGCTATGTTAGTCTGCTTACTTCAATTGGTTCTCCGTTTTTAGGTTTTGTCCTTAGTTTTCCCTCTCTCTCCCCCTCTCTCTCTCTCACTTTCTCTCTCTCTCACTTTCTCTCTCACTTAATTTCTCACTCCCTTTCTCTCTCTCTTTCAATCCCCCCTCTCTCCACCCATTTCTATCCCTCTCTCCCTCTCTCCCCTCCTTCCATCTTTCCCTTCTCCCCACTCTCTCTCCACCCTCCACTCTCTCTCTCCCCTCTTACTTCTACCCCCATGCCCCCCGCCCTCTCTCTCCCTCCTTCCATGTAGATACTGAAAGAAGGGAAGGATCTCAAACAAATGAGGTGCATTCTGCCTCTTATACCTAGGCCAGGATTTAACCATTAGATTGGAATGAGTTGATGCGGTTCCTGCAATTGTTCCCCCTTGCACCCTACCCGCCCCCTCCCCCTCAGCTCCAGCCCTATCCCGCTGCCCCCCCCCCCCCCCCCCCCACCCCCCCCCCCCCCCCCCCCCCCCCCCCCCCCCCCCCCCATCCCAACCCAGCAAACTCTCTAACCGCTCAGCACCAATATTCAGCCTCCGTCAGAATCTGCCTTAAACCAACCAACTGAACAGGTGAAAGGTCTGAGCGGGCATTGCGGAAATTCGATCCATGAGCCCCATCCACTGACTTAATGCAGACAATGAGCCTGTGCCCTGGAACATCATCCACTCCACCAAACCACGCGCAAAGAGCAGAAAACTGAATTACTTACTGCCTCAGAATGCTTAATTTAATATTTCCAATGAGCCAGCTTTCGCTCTCGGGGAAGTGAGCGTGTGTTTTGTGGGATGTCACAAAACATTAGATATTGTCAGGGCAATTCATTTTTGAATGGTAATTTGTAACTAAGCAAAATCCGCTGGGGAGATTTTACACTGCCACTCACATTGGTTGGAAGGGAAACATAATCAAGGAAATAGTCGGGAGACAAGCTGTGAATGTCAAGGGCTAAATACGAGTGTTTCTCCGATTTGACTGTGTAAATACAGGACAAAAAGTACAATTAGTTAAAATAAAGTAAATGAGCTCCACCCTCGTTCCCTCTGTTATATATTATTTTTCTTTCTCTGCAATTCGCCATCGCTTCTCCTATCGAAGGTCAACCCTAGTGTTGGGGTCAAGTTTAGAGATATAGCATGGAAACAGACCCATCGGCCCACCGAGTCCGTACTGACCAGCGATCAACTTGCACACTAGCTCTATCCCAACCACTGGGGACAATTTCCAATTATTACCAAAGCCAATTAACCTGCAAACCTGTGTGTCTTTGGAGTGTGGGAGGAAACCGGAGCACCCGGAGAAAACCCACACGGGTCACGGGGAGAACGTACAAACTCCCTACAGACAGCACTCGTAGGCAGAATCGAACCCGGGTTTCTGGCGCTGTAAGGCAGCAACACCACCGCTGCCACCCCATAATATTTGTTGTGCTGCTGCAAGTAAGAATTTCATTGTTCAATTTCGGGACATTTGACAATAAAGAACTCTTGACCCTTGTTCCCAGTAGCCCTTTAAGTGGGTACCATAACATCCATCTTTTGTTTGTCCATGCAGTTCTGGTCGTCCCATTACAGGAAAGATGTGGAGGCTTTGGAGAGGGTGCAGTGGAGGTTTACCAGAATGCCGCCTGGATTAGAGGGTTTTAGCTCCCGGGAGAGCCTGAATAGACTTGGATTGTTTTCTCTGACATGTCAGAGATTGAGGGGAGACTATGTAGAAGTGTATGAAATTATGAGAGACATAGATACGGTAGACATTCAGAACCTTTTTCCCTGGGAGGAAATATCCAACACTGGGGAGCATAACCATATGGTGAGAGGAAGAAAGTTCAATGGAAATGTGCAGGAACATTTTTTTATACAGAGTGGGGGTCTGGGACACACTGTTAGGCATCGTGGTGGAGGCAGATACAAATGTTTAAAAGGCTTTTGGATAGGCAGAAGAGTAGGGAATAGAGGGATATAAATGGGTGTAGTAAGTAACTGCAGATGTTGGTTTAAACCGAAGATAGACTCAAAAAGCTGGAGTTACTTCTTCACCCGTCCGAAGGAGGGTCTCGACCTGAAACATCACCCATTCCTTCTCTCCAGAAATGCTGCCCGACCCACTGAGTTACTCCAGCTTTTTGTGTCTATAAGAGGGATTTGGATCATGTGCAGGGAGACAAGATCAGTTCAACTCCGTTCTGGGGGCAGAGTTGGATTCATGGGAGGTTGGTCTTGGAGGGGAGGATGCTCCTCAAACTGCGGAGCATCCCAGACAATACAGTTCACCCCCTCCATGAAACACTGGTCAACCTGAGGAGCACCTTCAGCAACAGACTGGTTCCACCAAGATGCAGGACAGAATGCCATAGGAGACCCTTCTTTCCTGTGGCTATCAGACTTTCCAACTCCTCCCCCTTCTGTCATGGGGTAGACTGAGACTGACTCCCCCCCCCCCCCCCCCCCTCCCCCCCCCCTCCTTCCCCAATCTTTGCACATCCCCCAAGTCTTTCCACTCATCATTTTAATTTCATGTTCCATACCTTATGTGTGTTTTTATGATTGTTGGTGGATCAAATTCCCTCCCGGGATAAATAAATAAAGTCATATCGTATCGTATCGTAACTTGGCATCAAGTTTGGCACGACCATTATGGACTGTACTATTCTATGGTCTTTACATCTAAAGTTCAGCAAAAGACTTAAACCATTTATTTGACTTCATGGTGTATCCCAGTTGAAATTCGCTCCTCCAATCTCATCCGACTTCCATGCATAAGCGACTTCACTTTGGACTGTTCCGAGTCAATGTTTAATTGTCCTACGTACTGAAAGGGAACAATGGAATTCTTATTTGCAGCAGAGGAGCAACAGGCCTGTAAACACTATATCTCATAGGTGACACAATAAACAAAAGGAAGTTCAATAAATGTCAAAAAACCCACACACACCTCAAACACCATCCTTCCATTTCCCAGGACATCACCATCCAAACTACACCAGCACAAAGCAACAACATGTTCATCATACAGCCCCTCAGCCCTATCACCATCTCCCCCCTCCCCCCCCCACCACATGTCCCCAGCTCATCTCTCAACTCTCCCTTCAACCACCACCCAGCAGTGCACTTCTCACCCCTCTCTGCCTCTTCTGACTCACTCTCCACACGACGGTACCTTTGACATTATCCAACGTGCCAGGAAGTCCACAACCCTTCTCCCCAGTTGATGCCCTCTTGTGATAAAGACCAAGACATGTTCCCAACGTCGATGGATAAAATGGACCAAGAGAGTCT
This sequence comes from Leucoraja erinaceus, assembly GCF_028641065.1. Lineage (NCBI taxonomy): Eukaryota > Metazoa > Chordata > Chondrichthyes > Rajiformes > Rajidae > Leucoraja > Leucoraja erinaceus. The sequence continues at coordinate 17,210,387 of NC_073401.1, forward strand.
GTGGGCTGGATTATCATTGTTAGCTCTTGTGTCACAGACATTAGCTGTGCTTGGCCTCATATGATTTGTTCTGCACCACTGATAGGGCATCAAAGAAATTGGTAATAAATTCAGGTGGTTTTTCAAAGAAATAAACTTTCCTGACATTAGTCTGAGGTTCACAACCCGAAACAACCCCATGCATGTCTGAAGAAGGGTCTCAACCCGAAACATCATCCCAGCCCGCTCACACCAGTCCAGAGATTTTAGCTCATGAACTACACCCCGACATATCGAGGATCCTGCAGATAACAATCCCCACTCCCAAGCCAAACGCACATGGCAAAGGTTATCAGTGACTTTGTGCAATCTGGTAGAGTTGCTGCCTTATAGAGCTTGCAGCACCGGAGACCCGGGTTCGATCCCGACCATGGGTGCTGTCAGTACGGAGTTTGTACGTTCTCCCCGTGACCGTGTGGGTTTTCTCCGAGATCTTAGGTTTCCTCACACACTCCAAAGAAATACAGGTATGTAGGTACACAAAAATGCTGGAGAAACTCAGCGGGTGCAGCAGCATCTATGGAGTGAAGGAAATAGGTGACGTTTCGAGCCGAAATCCTTCTTCAGACTGATAGGGGGTGGGGGGGGGAGAAAAAATTAAAAAGGGGAGGAGAAGGAGCCCGAGGGCGGGGGGATGGGAGGAGACAGCTCGAGGGTTAGGTATGTAGGTCTGAAGAAGGGTTTCGGCCCGAAACGTTACCTATTTCCTTCGCTCCATAGATGCTGCTGCACCCGCTGAGTTTCTCCAGCATTTTTGTGTACCCCAGGTATGTAGGTAAATTGGTTTGGTATAAGTGTAAATTGTCCCTAGCGTGTATAGGATAGTGTTAGTGTGCGGGGATCGCTGGTCGGCACAGACTCGGTGGGCCGAAGGGCCTGTTTCCGCGCTGTACCTCTAAAACTAAAACCAGTGCATCGGAGTCTGCAACCAGACCAACTACATATCAATGGACCTAATTAAATGTATTAACATAAGGTCAATGCAAATTGGGTCTTGCTTTTGGTAATTTCAACCAGGCTGGAATCACTTTGGAGCCCTGGTGTTCTGGGAATGTAGATGAGAAACATTGAGTTAAAATGTGCACGATTGGATTGTTGGCCTCGATTATTCAGCTCTTCCTCTGAAGTAGTTGCTTAATATGCGTACTATTAATATGCAAATCAACGCAAATGAAACCAGCATGATCCACGAACTTTTATTAATCTGTGCAAAGTAACAGATGCCTCGAACAAAACAGTAAGAACATTCAGCTCGCTCCTCTCTGCTCCTTAAAGGCTGCGTGCAGTAAGGGGTGGGCTGGGGGAGAGAGGCCTGATGAGGCAATCTCCATTGTGAAGTGCCTTTAGCTTAGTTTAGAGATACAGCACAGAAACAGGCCCTTTGGCCCACCGGGTCTGCGCTGACCAACAATCCCCCGCCTATTAATACTATCCTACACCCACTCGGGGCAATTTTTACATTTACCAAGCCAATTAACCAACAAACCTGTACGTCTTTGGAGTGTGGGAGGAAACCGAAGATCTCGGAGAAAACCCACGCAGGTCACGGGGAAAACGTACAAACTCCTTACATACAGCATCCGTAGTCGGGATTGAACCTGGGTCTCCGGCGCTGCATTCGCTGTAGGGCAGCAACTCTTCCGTTGCGCCACGATGCCTCCCTATTCACCGTGCCTTCTCGCCTTGATTTGCCTGCATGGGAACATTGCCGTACATTGAAGAAGCTGGCATTGAGGTCCCAACACCCAGCCGTCGTCGAACCTTGCCTGCTTTGAATGGTAGAATAGAAAGCACTTCTTCCCAATTAAATCCATATGAAGCTCTAATTAGTAAATAATATCAAAACCAAGTATCAGGAAATGAGAATGAAGGTGGTGGGAGGTGTCTGCTTGCTGTTTTTGGTCGGACAAATGTTTCCCAATTCATGATCCCATTTTGTTATACACCTCTCAATTAGGTACCTCAGTTTAGAAATAGTGTGGAAACAGGCCCTTCGGCCCAGCGAGCCCAGAGTGACCACCCGTTCACATGAGTACTATGTTGTCCCACTTTCCCATCCATCCCCTAGACATTGGGGGACCGTCCTGTGTGGTATGGCTGCCCTGCCAGCTCTCCGTTTTTCATCTTTAAAAAAAAAAATTTAGTTAGTTGAGTGTTTGGTTTTAGGAGTTCTAGTCTTTTTTATGCGGGGGGTGGTGGTATAGGGGGGTGGGGGGGGAGAGGGGGAAACTACTTTCTAGGGTCCCTACCTGGATTGAGAGGCGGAATTTCTCCGGGCTGCACTTTTGACCCGTCCTCGCGGCCCACCAGCGGGCCTGGAGCAGCGTTTCTTTAGGGGACCGCCAAGAACCTCGGCTTCGGCGGCGGTACGGCGCCGGAGCGCTATCGCGGAGCGGGCGATGCCTTGCCCGGGTCGCCACGCTGGAGCTCCGGTGAGCAGAAGACTGAAGCTGATGAAACATCGCAGAGCCGCGGGTCTCTGGAGCGACCAGCCGCGGGAGGCGGCGCTGACTTTAACATCAGGAGCCTGGAATCTCTCGCCAAGATCGCCAGTTGTGGAGCTCCATCCAACGCGGCCTTGCTGGCTTCGGAAGCCGCGGTCTCCAGTACAGAAGTGGCTGTTCCAGGTGTCCCAAACCGCTATAAGGATTCTCCCGACGCCGGAGCTACATCACCCAGCGAGAACGGCCTGGAACATCGGGCCTCCATAAAGGCGACTGCGGAGGCCTCAATAGGCCCGACTATGGGTGAACTGGGGATGGGGACTGGACATTGTGCCTTCCCCCACAGTGGGAACCATTGTGGGGGGATGTTTTTATGTTTATTATTACATTTCTTTAATGTTGTGTCTAATCTTTATCTGTGTGCTGCATGGCAAGACAAATTTCACTACACCATTTGGTGTATGTGACAATAAATGTCCTTTGTCCTTTGTCCTTTTGTCCTTTGGGGTCAATTTTACAGAGGCCAATTAATCTACAAACCCGCACCTCTTTGGTAGAATGTGATATATCTGATTTAACTGGTCACAATCCCTAAGCGGAATGATTGTGGGATTTAAGAGACTTTTGGATAGGCACGTGGATATATCGGGAATGGAGGGATATGGATCACATGCGGGCAGTTGAGAATTGGTCTTGGCACCATGTTCAGCACAGACTTTGTGGGCCGAAGGGCCTGTCCTTCTGCTGTGTTGTGCCATGCTCAGTGTAATTTTCGCCAACTTTGTCTGCAGTTCACAAATTTCACTTCACTTCAGAGAAATCCACTGCCTACGATGCGTTGGGATTCAAGGAAAGGAACTCTCTGTGAAAAAGTCCTTTCATGCATTAGCACGACACATATTCAGTTCAAAGTCATTCATTCAGGGTGATGCATATCGTAATGTCTCCTGACAGTTGTGATGAGGCACTAAATAAATGAAAGTTTTGTCGCTTATCATATTGAAATGCATCAAAATATATCATGTGATGAATTATTCAGTCAAGATGGGCAGATTGAATACACATGGAAAACATTGCTGATGGTTTCTATCGTTCTACCACTGAAGATTGGAGGTCAGGCACCCTGTCATTGAAATCCCCCAAAATCAATGGAGAGGGGAATCAGGTGCGTTCTTCAATGGGTTACAGAAGTTATTCCAGTTTGAAGTTATGGCATTGTATTAAAAATGACCCTGTTTACTTCTCTGGCCTCGAAACTGATGGGAACTAAAGCAAGAGGCAGATTAAATTAAGTTAACCATTTCCAGATGGGATCTATGCCTGAATCATCAGTCATAGATAGAGTCATGCAGCAGAGAAACTGGCCCTTCGGCCCAACTCATCCATACCAACCAAGATGCCCCATCCAAGTTGGTCCCCTTTGCTCACATTTGTTCCTTAACCCGCTAAACCTTTCCTATCCATGTAAATGTCCAAAAGTATATTAAATGTTGTTATTGCACCTGCCTCAACTACCTCCTCTGGCAGCTCGCTCCATATACCCACCACTCTCTGTGTAAAAGTGTTGCCCCTTAAGTTCCTGTTAAATCTCTCTCCTCTCACCTTAAACCTATGGCTTCTAGTTCTGGGGGAAAAAAACTGTGTTCATTCATCCTGTGCCCCTCATGATAACAAGTCTTCTACGCCCCAGCCTCCCTCTAGAATCTCCCTCTGGAATTCTCTGCCACAGAAGGTAGTTGAGGCCAATTCATTAGCTATATTTAAGAGGGAGTTAGATGTGGCCCTTGTGGCTAAAGGGATCAGGGGGTATGGAGAGAAGGCAGGTACGGGATACTGAGTTGGATGATCAGCCATGATCATATTGAATGGCGGTGCAGGCTCGAAGGGCTGAATGGCCTACTCTTGCACCTAATTTCTATGTTTCTATGTTTCTATAGCTCAGACCCCCGAGTCCTGGCAACATCCCTGTACATCTTTTCAGCGCTCTTTCCAGCACAACGGAGATACAAGAAACTGCAGATGCAGGAATCTTGAGCAAAGAACAAGCAAGGATCAAGTATTAAAAACTTGGTCCTTCACACTCCATCAAAATAGATCAGAAGCCTCAATTCTACAGTAACTACCTTAGATTGAGACAACTGTACTCAACTGATGTTTCAAAAACAAACATACCAGAATCTTTGGAGAAAGTTTGTGTTCTGGTTGAAAAATATTTTATGAAGTTTAATATTTTTGTGTTTGATTGGACGATCCGAGTCCATGCCCATTCTCTCACTAGTTTCTATGATATCCCAACTTCCTCTGATGTTTCAACCAACATACCCACTGGAGAAGTTTGCAGGTTTGAAAAATATTTGTATATTTGTCCCATTTTTCTGTGGGAAAGGTGTCTTGGTTTTATTGTCGACCTGTGTTTGGGTGTGTGGTGGCAATGAAACCCTCACTTGTCCTATGTGTGTTGTGATATCCCATTTCCCTTGGGGTACCCACTGGGAGCAATCTCCACCAGACCCTGTGTTTTGTTAATGTTTGATGTGGTTGGGATGTGGGAGGAAACCCACGTGGGTCTTTGTTGGGTTGTGAAACATGGCAACTGTGTGCACAAACAGCACTTGAGTTTGTGATTGATGCTGGGCGTTGGAGCTGTGAGGCAGCGGCTCTACCAGCCGTGATGATGTGGCAAGGTGGTTGTGAGGGTTGTGAGCTCTACCAGCCGTGCCTCCCTCCCTCCCTCCCTCCCTCCCTCCCTCCCTCCCTCCCTCCCTCCCTCCCTCCCTCCCTCCCTCCCTCCCTCTACTTTCTAACCCTTCCCTTCCCCACTGGGGTGATGTGGTTTGTAGATGGGACAAGTTGGTCAAGAATGGGCAAGTTGGGCCGAAGGGTCTGTTTCCACGCTGTATGACTTGGTCAACGCCCTGTCAATGAGTTAGCCTGCAAATGGAAGGGATGTTAAATAGGTTAGGTTTATTGTCATGTTCTGATTATAATGAATAGCTTTTGTTTGTGTGTTGTTCAATCAAATCATACTGTACATGAGTGCAATCAAGCCAAACACAAGTACAACAGGTAGTGTGAAGAGGAAAGTATCAGAGTGCAGAATGTAGTGTTTCACCATTGTAGCATTACAGTTACAGAGAAAAAGTCTGCAATGAGGTAGGTTGGAAGATCAGGACTACATCCTAACTCATATTATTCATTGTACTTTTTAAATGAAAGATAACCATTTTTTTTAAATATATAGATATTTTATATTTTGTGTCTTCTCCTTGGTGCCCTGTTTTGCTCCCATTGCTCCTGGCAACAGTTGTAAGCCAACAGGCATTTATTTGGAATGCTGTTCAGTGAGTAGCTTTTGTTGTCCAAGCCACACTACACAAGGGTACAATCAAGCCAAACGCAGGTACAACGGGTAGCACAAAATACCAGAGTGCAGAGTAGACTTACAATTGAAATAGACATTTAAAAGAGTGGAATGACTCTAATGGATGATTGTAGATCACGAGGGTGTGTGGGGAGTGGATGAGGAAATGGGATAACATGGAACTAGTGTGAACGGATGATCGATGGACAGTACGGCCTCGGTGGGCCGAAGGGCCAGTTTTCAAGCTGTGTTTTTCGATCTCAAACCGTTCGCAGGTGTCCACCTGCTGTCCCGAGGTTAGGATTGAACCCAGGTCTCTGTCAATGTGTGGCCAGTGTCCCTTCTAGCCTTTCCGTTAAAGGCACAGGAAGATGATTCTTCTTGGGCAGATCAGAGGAGCGAAAACAGGAACAGTGTCAGCAGCTATATTGTTGGGGTCAGGAAGTCCGAAGCACTTGGGTGAAAAAGTGTAGTGAGCATCTTCTGATTTTTATACTGAAGTCGTCCAAATGAGAGACGCATTGCTGCTTCTAATCTGGCACTTTGCGGTGAGAAGCAGGGAGGCCTGGATGCAGTCTGCACGCAGCATATGCTCTCTCTGTATAAGCGATACACAAAGGCACTGCTCTGAACCAGGCTGTGTTGCCAGTGGGGTTGCGGGCAGCCCAGTGCCGAGCCATCTGATCACAGCATGGCTTTCTGCAGATGTAAAGTAACTCATCATTCTGTTTAGACATAATCTGCCCCCGCTGTGTCCCTCCTTTCAGTGTTCCCTGAGATCCACAGCCCTTTTTTGCGAGCAGGCCTGTTCCACTCCAATTGCCCCAGAAAGAGCCAAATCAGATTACTTTCTGCAGTTGTCACATTATCCATCCTCTGCACTCCAACACTCAGTGCACATTAAAGGCATTTTATGGTGCTTAGACCGGTCTCTCAAGAGCAGTTCACTCAGTAAATATTATTCTATCATTAAAGCCTGCAACGAGCAAGGATGGGGGATCATCAACAAGTGGCTTGTTTTCCCGACCTGCTGGGAGTGGTTTTGATGGTCGTGGCCGAGCTTGAGGATTGAGGCCGATGGAAATGAGCAGGAAGGCCAGCCGGCAGAAAGATCTTTAACCTCTGGCCGGCTAAGAGTGACTGCAGGCAGGAGTGATTGAGGTCTGAAGATAAGCAGCCGCATCGAAGCGCTCCAGGTTGGGTAACGAGCGGGAGAGTCTAGGACTAGAGGTCATATCCTCAGAATTAAAGGACGTTCTTTTAGGAAGGAAATGAGAAGAGATTTCTTTAGTCAGAGGGTGGTGAATCTGTGGAATTCTTTGCCACAGAAGGCCGTGGAGGCAGTCGGTGGATACCTTTAAGGCAGAGATGGATAGATTCTTGATTAGTACAGGTGTCAGAGGTTCTGGGGAGAAGGCAGGAGAATGGGGTTAGGAGGGAGAGATAGATCAGCCATGATTGAATGGTGTAGATTTGATGGGCCGAATGGCCTAATTCTAATTCCTTACAACCTTATAAACTGTGACAGCACGGTGGCGCAGCGGTACAGTTGCTGTGTTACAGTGCCAGAGATTCAGGTTCGATCCTGACTACAGGTGTTTGTCTGTCACGGTTTGTACGTTCGCCCTGAAACTGCGTGAGTATTCTCCAGGTGCTCCAGGTTTCCTTCCACACTCCAAAGTTGTACAGGTTTGTAGGTTAATTGGCTTTGGTAAGTTGTTAAAGATTGTCCCTAGCATGTAGGACAGTGTTAGTGTACGGGATGATCACTAGTCGGCGCGGACTCGGTGGGTCGAAGGGCCTGTGTCCGCGTTGTCTAAAGTCTAGAGAGTGGAGTTGCCATGGGACTTCCATGCTCGCCTTCAGCCCTGTGAGGTAACTCTTGGACCTGTGTGTCATTCCCTCATATGGACGCTGCTGGAGATGGCAGGAAACTGGCTGATATCAATGGGTCTGAAACATCTACACATTCCTGGGCAGCCCAGCACAGGCACGCACTGAAGATGCAATGACGTTATAGATAGTTGCACACCAGTCTCAACCTGCATCAACTGGATGACACCTTCCCTAATGATACTGTGATGGGGCATATAGGGGAATGCTGAACACAAAGAACAAGGCAGAGACACACACACACACAGACACACTCACACACTCACTCATTCACTCACTCACTCACTCACTCACCCACTCACTCACTCACTCACTCACTCACACTCACACACACTCTCACTCACTCACACTCACTCTCACACACACTCACTCTCACACACACTCACTCTCACACACACTTACTCACTCACACTCCTCCCACAAACACTCGCACATGCACTGTCAGATACACACTCTCACACACACTCTCACACATTCACTCACTCTCACACACATTCACTCATACTCACACGCTCTCACACTTACTCACTCACACATTCACTCACTCACTCACACACTCACTCACTCACTCACTCACTCACACACTCACTCACTCACACTCACACACACACTCACATAAGCTGTCAGACACACTCACGCATGCACACACTTACACTCACACACACTCTTTCTCTCACACACACGCTCACACATACTTACACTCTCTTGCACTCACATGTGCACTCGTACTCACACTCACAAACACTGATAGCATCATTCAGACAAGGGAGCCGGAATATACACTTAGTTTTTACATTTATTTGCCCAAGACACATGCACATTAGGCCGTGGCAAGCCAGCTACCGAATGTGTGTGTGTGTATTTGTGTGTATGCGTGTACGTATGTGTGTGCGTGTGCGTGTGTGTGCGTGTGTGTATGTGTGCGTGTGTGTATGCATGTATGTACATAGAAACATAGAAACATAGAAATTAGGTGCAGGAGTAGGCCATTCGGCCCTTCGAGCCTGCACCGCCATTCAATATGATCATGGCTGATCATCCAACTCAGTATCCCGTACCTGCCTTCTCTCCATACCCTATGATCCCCTTAACCACAAGGGCCACATCTAACTCCCTCTTAAATATAGCCAATGAACTGGCCTCGACTACCATCTGTGGCAGAGAGTTCCAGAGATTCACCACTCTCTGTGTGAAAAAAGTTCTTCTCATCTCGGTTTTAAAGGATTTCCCCCTGATCCTTAAGCTGTGACCCCTTGTCCTGGACTTCCCCAACATCGGGAACAATCTTCCTGCATCTAGCCTGTCCAACCCCTTAAGAATGTGTGCGTGTGTGTGTGCGTGTGTGTGCGTGTGTGTGTATGCGTGTGCGTGTGCGTGCGTGCATGTGTGTGTGCGTGTGCGTGTGCGTGTGTGTATGCGTCTACGTGTGCGTGTGCATATGTGGGTGTTTGCATGTTCTCCCTGTGACTGCATGGGTTTACCCCGGACGCTCCAGTTTCCGCCCAATTGCCAACATCGGCGGGACTGGCCACTAATTGGCCAGTGTGAATTCTACCGAGCGTGAAGTAAAGAAGTAGAATCTGGGGGAGTTGACAAAAATATATGGAGGATGAAAACGGAGTTTGTTTCCTAGCTCGAGGCGCTGTCTGTACGGAGTTTGTACTTTCTCCCTGTGACCACGCGAGTTTTCTCCGGGTGGTCCAATTTGCTCCGACATCCCAAAGATGTGCTGGTTTGCAGGTTAATTGGCCCTCTGTAAATCCCCCCCAATGTGTAGGAGCTGGATGTGAAAGTGGGATAACATAGAACTAGCGAATGCGTGATTGATGGTTGGCCTGGACTCGCTGGAATGAAAGGCCTGTTTCTGTGCTGTATCTTTCAATCAATCAATTCAATCAACACAAGCACTCGAGGTTGCTGACAACTTCTCTAACATACAACAAGCAGAGAGTCGTTCAGCATTGAAACAGGTCTTTCAGCCCAGTTTGCCCATGGTCCACCAAGATGCTCCATCTACACTAGTACCACCTGCCTGCTTTTAGCCCACATTTTAGTTTAGTTTAGAGATACAACATGGAATGAGGCCCTACGGCACACCAAGTCTGCACCGACCGATGACACAATTACACTATCCTACACACTAGGGACAATTTACAGAAGTCAATTGACCTACAAAACTGCATTCCATGGAGTGTGGAATGAAACTGGAGCTCCTGGAGAAAACCCACGTGATCACAGGGAGAACGTACAAACTCCACATGGGCAGCACCCGTAGTCATGATCGAACCTGGGTCTCTGGTGCTACAAAGCAGCAACTCTATCATTGTGCCACTGTGCCATATCCCTCTAAACCTTTCCTATCCATGTACCCCTCCATGTACCATTGACCTGTACTAGAGGATGAAACCAGAATGCTTGCATCAATCCTGGGTAGAATCTTAGGAACTAGCCTCCACTGTGGGCACTAGCAATAGGATAGGCTGCAGACACAAACTGCATGATAATTTAAAAAATTCTCCTTCAGACCTTTCTTATTTCTTTTGCAAAAATCATTCGAGAAATAACATCAACGTTGTCCAACGCGAATTTATTTTTTTTGCAGGGGGATAAAAATATCAACAAATAAAACGGAGAGGCGTTCACCTTGTAATGGGCTAAGGAGAGTAAAGGAATTACTCTATTGCTTCTGCAGCAACAGTTTACAGTTGAATTGGATATGACAAGAGTATTTGTGGTTTGTTTTCATCTCAATTTAGCTTTGAATTGGTCGATTTTGGAGGAAATTAGCCATAGCAGTGATCAGGAGTGCCAGTGTAGACTGCACAAAGCAATTACCCTGCACGCAATACTGCTAGGGGCAAATTGGAGGAGACTGCTGAAGAGTACTTGCACTGCCTCCACACAGACACGCACACACACACACACACACACACACACACACGCACACACACACACACACACACACACACACACGCACACACACACACGCACACACACACACACGCACGCACACACACACACACGCACACACAGGCACGCACACACACACACACACAGACACACGCGCGCACACACACAGGCGCGCACACGCGCACACACACACAAGCGCGCACACACACACGCACACACAGGCACGCACACACACACACACACACACACACACACACACACACACACACACACACACACACGAGAGAGACTGCGAACCCCACACTGAACCCTGCAGCCAGGTGACCCATCCACCTCATAGAAGACCTTTGAATAATCTTCAATCGGTCTTTACTGTAGTTGATCTTGCGCTAAACATGATACCCTTTATCCTGTTTCTGTACACTGTGGATGGCTTGAATGTAATAGCTTTTTCGCTGTCTGTATAGCAAGCGACAAAAAGCATTTCACTGTATCCCGGTACATGTGATAATGACAAACTAAGGTTCGGCATGGGGTGGTGCAGCGATAGAGTTGCTGCCTTACAGTGTTTAAAGTGCCAGAGACCCGGGTTCGATCCTGACTACGGGTGCTCTCTGCACAGAGTTTGTACATTCTCCCCGTGACCGCGTGGGCTTTCTCCAGGATCTCCAGTTTTCTCTCACACTACAAAGGCAAACAGGTTTGTAGGTTAATTGGCTTTGGTAAAATTGTAAATTGTCCCTAGTGTGTAGGATAGTGTTAGTGTGCAGGGATCACTGGTCGGTTCAGACTCGGTGGGCCGAAGGGCCTGTTTCCAGACTGCATCTGTAAACTAAACTGAACTAAACTACCCAAGTGCTCTTCCTTCAGTTTGCATTTGACTCTTAAGTAGTTAGATCTGTCCATGCTGTAGTACTGCCTCTTTCTCCACAGGTGCAGACTGACATACATCGCTGCTAACAAGTGTGGTGTCATTGAGTTATACACTGTAAAAACAGGCGTTTCAGCCCAACTTTGTCCATCTACATTAGTCCCACCTGCTTGCGTTTGGCCCATATCCCTCTGAACCTGACCTGTCCGTGTACCTGTCCAAATGTTTTTTAAACATTGCAATACTCTACCTGCCTCAGTTACCTCCTCTGGCAGCTTAGTCCATACGCCCATCACCCTCTATGTGAAAAAGTTATCCCTCGGGTTCTTATTAAATCTTCCCCCTTCACCTTAAACCTATGTTCTCTGGTTCTCGATTCCCCTACTCTTGTCAAGAGACTCTGCGTTTACCCGACTTATTCCTCTCATATCGTCAGTGTGCTGTGGAGGTGGCTTCATTCATTCCATTTTCTCTCCTTAAAGAGGGTGACACAGCTGGTAGAGCCACTGCCTCAGCTCCAGAGACCCAGGTTCGATCCTGACCTCGAGTGCTCTCTGTGTGGAGTTTCAACATTCTCCCTGTGATTTCCTCCTTGTGATTTCCTTACATTTCCTCCGGATGCTCCGGTTTCCTTCCCCATCTCAAAGGCGTGCGAGTTTGTAGTTCAATTGGCCTCTGTAAATTGCCCCTAGTGTGTACGGAGTGGATGAGAAAGCGGGATAACATAGAACTAGTGTGAACGGGTGATCAGTGGTCGGCACGGACACGATGGGATGAAGGGCCTGTTTCCATGCTGTATCTCTAAACTAAGAACCTGGAGCACCTCACACCTGAGTCAGGCTCTTGCACAGCAGGTAGTCAGACCTGATGGTAGAGGAAAGAGAGGATCGGCCTGGCCATTCACTGAAGAACATGACCTCAATCTTTCTGCCATTGACCCTTGGTTCTGCAAGGCCAGACCAAGCTGACTACAAATACTGATGAACCAGCAGAGCAGCTATAAGCAGCAGTGTGGAGGTGGTGATGCCATCCATGTACAGAGAGGCTAGCATGATGGCATGCTTGGTCCGACCAGAAACATCTCCTGTCCATGTTATCCAGAGATGCTGCCTGACCCACCGAGTTACCCCAACACCTGCCGGCTTTTTTTAAATTGTAAACCAGCATCTGCAGATCCCTGCGTTGACATTTTACTGCTGCACCACAAAATCTCCTCAAGAAATACCCTGTTTTAAAGTGCTCCACCTCTCTCCAAAAAGGTTTGAAGAAGGGTTCCAACCCGAAACGCCACCCAACCACGGTCTCCACAGATGCTGCCTGACCCGTTGAGTTACTCCAGCACTTTGAGCCTTTTGTTGATTATCCTTTATTGTTAGTGACTGCCACTGATTTAGCCATTCATATATCGTGCCTGTTCTTGGTGCATGGAAGGAGTTTGCACATTACATACCAGGCTGTTCATATTGTCAGAAAGTGTAAAAATATCCTCTGAAAGTACGTGTTCGGGGACTATTTATGCCAGCCACACTCCTGTAATTATTTTGTGATAAGAATAAATATGCCAGTGGAGGTGCTTGAGAAGAAGTCTTTAACATTGAAATGTACCATGATTAAGTGAGGAGTTCTTAATGAGGCACTTTGTAAAGCTCGAAACAAAAGGAAAGAGGATTAGTAGGTTTGTCAAAGTGTGTCGCGTGTAAATCTTAACAAGCACTATACATGTGCCAGTTCTTGCTCAGAGAAACAAGCTTGGGCTGAAATAGACGGAGAATATCCTTCCGGCCATCTCCACCACCTTGCCGCTCACACGAGGTCACAGTTGCCCCTAGTCCAATGCCCCGTGGGTCCATGGATGGAGCTCCTTGCCTTGAGAATGTGCAGATATCACTAAAAGCCACAGATTTAATGCAATGGCCCATCAAATCCTTGCAGTCCATGCACGGCATGCAGACACAAGGAACTGCAGATGTCGGTTTACAAGAAAATAGCACAACGTGCTGGAGTAACTCAGCGGGTCAGGCAGCATCTCTGGAGAACATGGATAGGTGATGTTTTGGGTCAGGAAGCTTCTTCGGACTGATTGTGGTGGTGGGGGGGGGGGGGGGGGGGGGGGGGGGGGGGGGGGTAGAGAAAGCTGGAAGAGAGGTGGGGGCAGGACATATCGTTAATTTAAACTACTGCAACCGTAAACCTTTCCTCTTCACATCTTCATATGTTTCTATGTTTCTATGCTTTCCAGTTTTGTTTTGCATTTCAAGATAAGAATAAGATTAAACCATCAGTCTGAAGAAGGGTCCCAACTCGATGTTGCTGACCCACTGAGTTCCTCTTTGTGTTTTGCTCAGGATTCCAGCATCTGCAGTCTCTTGTGTCTCCATGTTGTTTCCTGCTGCCTTTACACCCATGCCCCTCTCTTTGGCTTTACAGCGGGTCTGGCAGCATCCGTGGAGGGAATGGACAGATGACATTTCAGGTCAGGCCTCTCTGCTTCAGACTGATGGAGTTGAGGAGGTGGAGAGGGAAGCTGGAAAAGAGAGACGGGGCAGGGCAAAGCCAGACACAAGTGGATACATGTTGATCGGCAGATGGGTGGAGCAGGTGGCAAAGGCTAGAGATGAAAAGGAGACAAAAGGCTGTCAGATACGGAGAGAAGAGGAGGAGTGAATTGTAAACCCGGAGAGAGATATGTGGGTGGAAGGAGGGGTAGGGAAAAGATGGGGGAATAAAAGGGAAATGGGGGACTTGGAGTTGGAGGTGAACATGCAGAGGAGATGACTATGAGTGGGGTGCTGGGAGATGGTGGGTGAAAAATGTGTGCACACGGATGTTGGGTATTTGAAATTGGAGATTTCAATGTTCATATTATTGAATTGTAGGCTGCAGTTTCTTCCCAGCTGTTGTCAGGCAACTGAACCACCCTCTCACCAACTAGAGAGCGGTCCTGACCTCCCATCCATTTCATAGGAGATCTTTGAATTCTCTTTAATCGGACTTTGCTGGACTTTATCTTGCACTAAACATTATACCCTTTATCCTGTATCTGTACACTTGATTGTAATAGCCTTTTTGTTGTCTGTATAGCACGCAACAAAAAGCTTTCATTGCAGCAGTAGAGTTGCTGTCATACAGCATTTACAGCGCCAGAGACCCGGGTTCGTCCCGACTACAGGTGCTGTCTATACGGAGTTATTATGTTCTCCCCGTGACCGCGGGGGTTTTCTCCGGATCTCCAATTTCCTCCCACATTCCAAAGACGTACAGGTTTGTAGGTTAATTGGCTTCAGTAAAATTATAAATTGTCCCTAGTGCATAGGATAGTGTTAGTGCGCAGGGATCACTGTTTGGTGTGCAATCGGTGGGCCTGTTTCCACACTGTATCTATAAACTAAACTATACTAAACTAAACTAAACTAAACCACCCAAGAGGAATATGAGGTGTTGTTCCTTCAATTTGCACTTAGCTTCATTCTGGGTTCTCTTAAGTAGTTAGATCTGTACATATGCTTGGTGTTTAAGATGATATCTGACCAGCACTCCATCTAATTTCAGCATGGTGCCTTTACATGATGTATTTAAATTGTCGTGCTGTAAGGGCCGACATACTATTTGCTTCCTCATTGTGGAAGGCAAACTTCCTGCGGAGAGTGTCTCTTCAATTGACACATCAATCACACCAGGTCAGGTCAAGCAGTGAATATACTGCCTGGGCATTGTAACTCAGCACAAGATCAGGAAGGCAACACAACAATACCATGGAGAGAGCTGGTCATTCAGGAAATTCACCAGAATAACAAAAGGGCACAGTTTGAGGTTCTCTAGACTGCAAAGATCTTCACTGTATTTGCAGCACAAAACAAACATGGTAGTTAAATGCCCATTCAGCATCCGACAGTGTTGGCCCACATTTGTAAACTTGTGTGACTTCCAAGTTGACTAGCTGCCATTTAGAAGCATTGCACATTGATGGTGGATATATGGCAGGCAAACTAGCTTGCATGGGGCATCTTGGTAGCTATGGATGAGTTGGGCCGAAGGGCCTTTTGCTGTGCTGTACTGTATGTGCTGTATATCCTTCATGTTCTGCAGTACCTCAGTAACATAGAGAGGAATATCAATGATCGGCACAAGGGCACAGCTGGTAAGCTGGTAGCGCCAGAGACCGGGGTTCAATCCTGACTTTGGGTGCTGTCTGTACAAAGTTTGCACGATCTCCCTGTAACTGCATGGGATTCTTCTGGGTGCTTCTGTTTCCTCCCAAATCCCAAATACGTGCAAGTTTGTGGGTTAATTGTCCCTCTGTAAATTGCCCCTAGTGTGCAGGCAGTGGATGTGAAAGTGGAATAGCATGAATCTAATGATGGTCGGCAAGGGCCAAATTCTGTGCTGTATCTCTAAATTAAACTAAGCTAAGCTAAGCTAAAATAAACTAAACTAAACTAAAACCCGTAAGGACCTGCAGATGCTGATTTACAAAAAAAAACACAAAGTGCTGGAGTAACTCAGCGAATCGACCCGAAACGTCACCTATACACGTTGTACAGAGATGCTGTCCTTTTTAAAACTAAATCTCATATAACTGATGTGCATACAATGTACATCTCCCATCCCAAGACAACTTGTACCTCTCGACCTCTCAGCCCCTGGACCCTGAGTGTACAACACCCCCCCCTCCTCCCACTGCATTGAAGGCATGGGTGATGTACAGCGTTGGAGGACTGGTGTCCGGCTCCCACACACGGTGCCACTGACTCATTGCTAAAACTGCGTGACTCACGGCTGGTACTGAAACCTCCCCTGTGATTTAATGCTGCATGCTGTTCAGGCTCATGGTATACTTTGCGTCAGGGGCCTGATGTCTGGTGATATTTAATCTGGAAAACGCGGAGAGTTCACTGAGTGATGGGTGATACAAGGGGCAGCGATTGATAAGACTGCATATTTTCTTCAGAGACTGCGTTCACTCCACGCCCCTATTACTGACGTTTGACCAGCGCTGGGTACCAGGAAGGACAAGTTGAATAGTTATTCCAGCCCCATTAAAGCGTAATGTCGATTTACACATTTCAATAAATAACTTGCTCGTAAAAGTAATAGGAATTGCAGATCACCACACTTTGCTGCTCATGAATCCTTTGGCCATTACTCTGATCCCTTAACCCCATCTTGAACCTATCTCAGTCAACTCCCATGTAACTCTCACAGTCTCCCCCAGTAGCCCTGGATATCTACCCCCAGGCCGTATTTGATCGGCCCATCTGCACAGCCTCCTTTCCCAATCCTCCCCCGCTGCGCTCTCAAATCAATGGTGCATGCCGCAGTATTGCAAAGATTGCAACGCCCTTTACATTCAATAAAGTCATTCTTTCAGTCCTGTCCCTGTTATAAGGTGGGAATCACGTGACTTAATTTACGACTTAATTCTTTCATCCTGACCATTTTTTTACTCGTGGCCATTTTTTATCGGGCTGGAAAAAACATCCCGACTTACCTGATGCCACGAGTACCTACGGTTAGCATAACGAGCCGCCACGATATATCTACGAACTCCTATGACCTCCTACGGACCGGCTACGAACATTCTACGAGTTTGAATCAGGGGAAACTTCGGGAGAATTTGTGAATTCCCGAGCAATTCCCATGTCATTCCCGAGCAATGACATTCTTACTTAGCTTAGGTAGACAAAAAATGCTGGAGAAACTCAGCGGGTGAGGAAGCATCTGTAGAGCGAACCCAAAACGTCACCTATTCCTTCACTCCATAGATGCTGCCTCACCCGCTGAGTTTCTCCAGCATTTTTGTCTACCTTCGATCATTCCAGCATCTGCAGTTCTTTCTTACTTAGCTTGCTTAGCTTGGCTTTAGTTTAGAGATACAGCACGGAAACAGGCCCTTCGGCCCACCGGGTCCGCGCCTGCCGGCGAACACCCCATACACGAGCACTATCCCACACACAAGGGACAATTTACAACTTACCGAATCCTTAACCTACAAACCTGCACGTCTTTGCAGTGTGGGAGGGAACAATAGCACCTGGAGAAAACGCATGGTCATGGGGAGAACGTGCAGACTCCTTACAGACAGCACCCGTAGTCAGGATCGAACCCGGGGTCTGGCCTTGTGAGGCAGTACCACTTCGCCACTGTGCCGACCACTCGCTGCAGTTTATCAAGCCTATAGACACAATACACATAGGTAGTAATAATCCAATACATTAATAATCATAACACTCGGTAATGATAATAGTGCAAAATCATAGCCCACAGAAGTTCATAGTTGCTGACGTTATTGTCGTGTCGTGTTCATGCAACTCGTGATTGACATTGCAGTACTAAAAATAAATGTCAGAAAAAAAATTATACCTTTGGATTCTCAAAGTTTCATTTATTTTTTCAAAGTTTTACGGAAAAGACATCTGCCTCAAGCAATACTTTTGATTAGCAAGAGGTTGCATTTGAGCCTAAGATGTTGACCAGTCTTGCTCTCAGTCTTATGCATTGATTCACAGCCACAGACAACACAATTTCTAATACTCTTAGAGTCATACTGCATGGAGACAGGCCCTTTGGCCCAACTTGCCCATGCTGAGCACAATCCCCCATCTGCGCCAGTCCCACCTGTCTGCGTTTGGCCCATATCCCTTAAAACCTTTCCTAGCCATGTATCTGTCCTAATGTCATTTAAATGTTGTGATAGTACCTGCCTCAACTACCTCCTCTGGCAGCTCGTTCTATATACCCACCACCATGTAGAAAAGATACCCCTCGGGTTCCTATTAAATCTTTCCCCTCTCTCCTTAAACCTTTGACCTCTTTCTTGATTCCCCTACCAACATAAAATACTCTGTGCATTCACCTTATCTATTCCCCCGTGATTTTATAAGATCACCCCTCAGCCTCCTGTACTCCAAGGAATAAAGTCCTAGCCTGCCCAACCGCTCCCTGCAGCTTCGACCCTCGAGACGTGGCAACATCCTCGTAGATCACCTCTGCACCCTTTCCAGCTTAGTTGTGGAAGGTACAAGGAACTGCGGATGGTGGAATCCTCTCTGTGCTCTTTCCAGCTTTCCAACGTGCTGTGCCGTCTTCTGAATCAAAAGGGCAGCAGTGTACAGATTTACTCTCAATGGCAAGATGAGTGAGCGAGATGGCAGTATTCACGGCGTAGGCTGATGCCGATGGAGTCGGCAATGCCGAGGCATTGTGTACTTTGGCAGCTTGCACAAACACCCAGGGCTGAGGGTCAGGGGTATTTCTGTGTGAATCAATCCTTCATCGGGATGCAGGAGTGGACAGCTGCAGTGGGACACATCTTGCTGCCCTCTTCCAAATCCTTCAACCTAAATCCACTGCTTAACATCTGCCCAGGGATAGTCTGCACCTCACACAGCCAAGTGCTTTAAGACTCATAGATTTATGGCAGCTTTGTGGAGTTGTTTTTTTTTCAAGCTAACTGGAGCTCTTGGCAGCTTGAGTGTGTAGCAGTGCTAATGGAACACACATTGCTCGATGTCTGGCATTCTCCGAGATACCTTCCCCTCCCCCCAACGCCGTGATTCATCGCCATCTTGTAGCCAACCTCTCACTGACCCGAATTCCACTGAAGAGCGTAGAGAGATCTCAGCACCACTCCCTTCACTCCCACTGACGGGGGGGACACAAATTGAGCTGAATTAAACAAGTGGGGCGGCACGGTAGCAGGGTTGCTGCCTCACAGCGCCAGAGATCTGAGTTTGATCCTGTCTACGGTTGCTGCCTGTACGGTGTTTGTACTTCTGTACGTTCTCCCTGTGACCACATGGGTTTTCTCCGGATGCTTCGGTTTCCTCCTACACTCCAAAGGTGTACAGGTTTGTAGGTTAATTGTCTTCTGTAAATTGCAAATTGGCCCTATTATGTGCGGGGTGATCATTGGTTAGTGCGGACTCAATGGGACAAAGGGCCCGTTTCCACACTGCATCTCTAAAGTCTAAAAAGAGAAACATGTTATCAGCCATGAAGTCCTGGTGGATCCAAGTCAATTCATGATTCCTTAGTTGGCTATGGATGGAATTTCTTACTAAATTTAAAGAAGTACCATTGGTACCATGGGCCATGGTCTGTTGGGGAATTTGGACTAATGCTCAGGATTCCAGCATCTGCAGTTTGCTGCTCCTCTGGTGGCACTGGGGACCTTGGTGGATGGGTAGAAAGGTACTGCAGATGCTGGTTTACATAGAAACATAAAAACATAGAAAATAGGTGCAGGAATAGGTCATTCGGCCCTTCGAGCCTGCACCGCCATTCGATATGATCATGGCTGATCATCCAATTCAGTATCCCATCCCTGCCTTCTCTCCATACCCCCTGATCCCTTTAGCCACAAGGGCCACATCTAACTCCCTCTTAATTATAACCAATTAATTGGCCTCAACTACCTTCTGTGGCAGAGAATTCCAGAGATTCACCACTCTGTGTAAAAAATGATTTTCTCATCTCGGTCCTAAAAGACTTCCCTCTTATCTTTAAACTGTGACCCCTAGTTCTGGACTTCCCCAACATCTGGAATAATCTTCCTGCATCTAGCCTGTCCAACCCCTTAAGATATAAGGTATACCGTTTATACCAAAGATAGACATAAAGTGCTGGAATAACGCAGCGGTTTTACAATTTTACCAAAGCCAATTAGCCTGCAAACATGTCCCTCTTTGCGGATGTGGGAGGAAACTGGAGCACCCAGAGAAAACCCTCGTGGTCACAGGGAGAACGTACAAACCCCGCACAGACAGCATCCTTAGTCAGGATCAAACCCGGGTCTCTGGTGCTGCAAGGCAGCATCTCTACCGCTGCACCACTATGACACCAGGACAGATTAATTTTTCTCTGGCCCAATGAGACTGTGAAAACTAATCCTAAATGCAACATTGTGAGAGAATAAGTAATCTGTACATCAGCCGAGAGAGTATTTAATTGTCATATCTAACGGCAACGGAACAATGAGGTTCATTGGAAAGAGGGAATAAACAGGACTATTGGAAAGATGACAGGTTTGAAGTAAGTTAGTGCAACAATGTGGACCCCACAAGGAAATCAGTACATGCTATTCATAACTTGGCCCATGGGTCAATGTTCCATTCATAGAAGTGTCCACTTTGCCAAGTGATTCATCCAGGGACAATTTCAAAAACCATTACTCAGATTGACCAGAGTATTCTTTCTTTCACCATTGTCTCACTTCCCCATTTTGCTCCAATTATTTCCTGTGTAAATATAATGGTGTTCAATCAAAGGCAATTGTTTGCAGAAACTCTTGACCCTCAAGTAACTCCCACCCATTTGTTGACTTATGTCACCACAATTAGCTCTTCCATCCCAACTAACACCAATCATACTTATGGATGGCCTTTTAATGAGTTGTTGAAGTACCATCTTCTGAGAGATAGGGATCCAGGGTCAAACATTGACAGGTAATAAATAAGAGCCATCATCTTAGTCTGCCCTTGTATTAATAGTTTGATAGCTTATTTTTTAAGGTCATCTCAAATAAAAATGAGACGGACTGAACTGCAGATACTGGGTTACATCGAAGATGGACCCAAAATGCTGGAGTAATTCAGCAGGATAGGCAGCATCTCTGGGTGGAAGGAATGGGTGACATTTCGGGTTGAGACCCTTCTTCACACTGGCTCAGACTGAGGAAGGGTCTCAACTCTAAACATCACCCATTCCTTCTACCCAGAGATGCTGCCAGTCCCGCTGAGTTTAGCTTAGTTTAGGGATACAATGCGGAAACAGACCCTTCGGCACACCGAGTCCGCGCCGGCCAATGATCCCCGCGCATTAACGCACACGAGGGACAATTTACACTTATACCAAGCCAAGTGCATCTTTGGAATGTGGGAGGAAACCAAAGATCTCGGAGAAAACCCAAGCAGCTCACGGGGAGAACGTGCTAACTCCGTACAGACAGAACCCGTAGTCAGGATCAAGCACGGGTCTTTGGAGCTGCAAGCGCTGTAAGGCAGCAACTCTACCGCTGCGCCACTGAGCCGAGTTACCCCAGCATTTTGTGGCTAAATGATGCAGCGTGGGCACATGTGGAAGATGGGAATAAATGTTACATCAACTAGAACTTAGAACGTAGAACATAGAACATAGAACATAGAACATAGAACATAGAACATAGAATATAGAATATAGAATGTAGAATATAGAATATAGAATGTAGAACATAGAATATAGAATGTAGAATATAGAATGTAGAATGTAGAATGTAGAATGTAGAATGTAGAATATAGAATGTAGAATATAGACTGTAGAATGTAGAATGTAGAATGTAGAATATAGAATATAGAATGTAGAATGTAGAACATACGTCAGCACACAGGAACAGGCCCTAATGCTCGCAATGTCTACGCCGAACAAGATGCCAAGACCATCTCTTACGTACCTGCACATAATTCATATCCCTCTCTTCCCTACATATCGATATGTTTATCCACAAGTCTCTTAATAGCCATTATCCATTATCGTATCTGCATCAACCACCAACCCCAGCAGCATGTTCCAGATAATCACCACCCTTTATGTACAAAAAAAATGTTGCCCTGCACATCTCCTTTTAACTTTGCCCCTCTCACCTTAAAGTAAAAGTATACCCCTACACCTTATGTACAAAAGTATTTAAATTTTCTATCCTGGGAAAAAGGTTCTGACTGTCTGCCCTATCTATGCCTCTCATAATTTTAAATACTTTCATTGGGTCTCCCCGCCACCTCATGCATTCCAGAGAAAACAATCCAAGTGTGTTCAACCTCTCTCTGCAGCTAATAGCCCCTAATCCAGACATCATCCTGGTAAACGTCTTCTGCACCCTCTCTAAAGCCTCAACATCCTTCCTGTAATGAGACGACCAGAACTACCGGCAATACTCTGAATGCCCCCTATCCTAAGTCCTAAAGCTGCAACACAACATCCTGACTCTTATACTCAATGCCCCAACTGATAAAAGCAAACATACCATATGCCTTCTTTACCACCCTAACTGTGTTGCCACACTCCAGTGGCATATGTGGAGGGTGGCACGGTGGCACAGCAGTAGAGTTGCTGCCTAATGCCCCTGTCCCACTTAGAAAACCTGAACGGAAACCTTTTAAGACTTTGCGCCCCACCCAATGTTTCCGTGCAGTTCCCAGAGGTTTTTGTCAGTCTCCCTAATGGTCGAAAGTGGTTTCTGCTTCTTCTCTGTTCCGGTGATTATTTCAAAAAATTCAAATCCGGCCGCGACTAAAAATAGGTTGCCGTTTTAAAAATCGGTAATTTTTTAGTGGAAGCCGGTTGCGATGCTAGTTGTAGGTGGTTGCCGGAGGTTGCAGGTAGTGGAAGGTAAGACCTTCTGCAATCACCACCGACACACCGACCGCTAACAATAAGAAGCAGCTACTGTATATGTTTAATGTAGAGATACAGCATAGAAACAGGCCCTTCGGCCCACCGAGTCCACATCAACAATCAATCACCCATTCACACTAGTTATAAAGTCATAGAGTAGAGCTAATATCTTCCTTCTAATACCATGGGCTTTCATCTTGTTCAACAGCCTCACATGTGGCGCCTGAACATCCAGCCAAACAACATCCACTGACACTCCATTGTCTATCCTTCTATTTATTTCCTCAAAGAATTCCAACAGATATGTCAGGCATCTATATAATAGATGCCTGTTATAATAGTTTATATTTCTATACAGGTTCATGGATAGGTCAGGTTTTGAGGGATATGGGCCAAATGCAGGTAGTGTAGATGGGACATGTCGGCCAGTGCGGGCAAGTTGGGCCGAAGGGCCTGTTTCTACGCTGTAAGACTCTATGACTCTATCAGGTAGTCTTTCGATCTGGAGAAAACATTGACATCTTTCCAATATCTCCTTATATCTAATACCTTCTAATCTAGGCACGGACTAGAAGGGTCATCCAATTGTTATTATATTATAGGCAGCATCCAGGTAAAAACTCTTCTGCAGCCTTTCCAAGGTCTGAACTCCTTCTGTACATCCTTCCTGTAATGGGGCGACCAGAACTGCGCCCAATGTTCCAGATGCAACTGAACCAAAGGCTGTGGACGCCAAGTCAATGGATATTTTTTCAAGGCAGAGATAGATAGATTCTTGATTAGTATGGGTGTGGGGTTATAAGGAGTAGGCAGGAGCATGGGATTAAGAGGGAAAGATAGATCAACCATGATTGAATGGCGAAGTAGACTTGATTGGCCAAATGGCCTAATTCTGCTCCTATCACTTATGAACCAAAGTGCAGATTCCTTCAGAAGTCGACTTTGGCTTCAAATAATTAGAGGTTCTGGGTCCAAAGAAGTATTTTGAAAATACAAGTCTTTCTTTAAGGAGGAAGACTGTCGTTGAACGGCAGTTGTTTTTCAATAAATCTCTCCCACTGCTGAAAACTTTGCTCTCTGCTCAAGCATGGTTCCTCAGATGCTGATGTTCTCATTGAATTTTGCCCAATTCACCTTTACATCTTGCTCGGTAATGGCTTCCTAATAATTCTTCGGCTGAAATAATGCTGCGATGCATCAGAAAATGGACTGCAACGCTATGGGTCTACTCACCAGGAGCTCCCGAAAGGCATTAAATAAAAGGGAAAGAACGAAGATAAACAAAAGAAAAAAAATCTTACAACGCACAAATTCTATTCCACCACCACGTTGAGGAATTGAATCCAATGATTCTGGCCATTTGTGAACTCATAGTAAGATCATCGTAAAAATCAAATTAGTTCACTTGCCTTGGCTTTGTAAAGAAATAGTGCATAGTTTACCAGCCATACGTATCCTTTTAAGGCAAAAGAACCCCGACGGGAATAGTGGTCTGTAGATGGCTTTCAGGAAAAGTTGCAGATAATATTAAATCAAAGGGAAGGACTTGTAATGCTATCAAAAAATAGCAATAAACCTGAGGATTGGGAAAATTCCAAAATTCTGTAACGGAGAAGTGAGGCAAGCAGAATACAAATGAGAAACATAAAAAACAGATTGTAAGAGCTTCTGTGGCAATATAAATTTGGAAAAAGATCAGCAATGACTCCTTCACATACTGAGGCAGAATAAATTATAGGTGGG
Source organism: Leucoraja erinaceus (assembly GCF_028641065.1). NCBI lineage: Eukaryota > Metazoa > Chordata > Chondrichthyes > Rajiformes > Rajidae > Leucoraja > Leucoraja erinaceus. The sequence goes on from NC_073401.1 coordinate 17,235,015, forward strand.
AATAAGGATATGGCAGAAAAAGTGAAAGAAGCATCTGGTATTCTTGTCTTCATCGGTCAGGACATTAAGTATAAGAGTCAGAAACTCATGATGCAGATTTATAAGACTTCAGTTAGGTCGCATTTGGAGTATTGCGTGCAGTTCTGGTCACCTCCTTACAGGAAGGATTTGGAGGCTTTGCAGAGGGTGCTGAGGAGGTTTACCAGAATTGTGTCTGGATTAGGGGGTATTAACTACAGGGAGAGGTTGGACAGACTTGGATTGTCTTCTCTGGAACGCCAGAGGTTGTGGGGAGACCTGGTAGAAGTATACAGAGGATAGAAGCAGTCCCCTGACTCTCAGCTAAAGAAGGGTCTCGACCCGAAACTTCACCCATTCCTTCTGTCGAGAGATGCTCCCTGTCCCGCTGAGATACTCCAGCATTTTGGGTCTACCTTCAGTACATCAAATTAGTTTTATAAAATCATAAAAATGAATAAGAATCACCACCCTCTGGCTAAAGAAATTCCTCCTCATCTCCATTCTAAAGATATGTCATCTCCATTCTAAAGATCTTTACTCTGGTCCTAGACTCTCCCACTACTGGAAACATCCTCTCCACATCCACTCTATCTAGGCCTTTCGGTACGTGGTAGGCTTCAACGAGAACTCCCCCTCATCCTTCTAAATTGCAGCGAACACACACCTCCCGTGTGGACCTGTGGGACGCGCGTGGTCTTGTTCACTAGCTCGGTCGCCAGGTTCCATGTTACCACAGCAGCCTGAGGTGGTTTTGGTCTCCCGCCCGTGCTCTGCAGCTTCCAGGTGGAGCCCTCAGCGTCTTCTGGGGCGGCGGTCAGAAGCAAGAGTCGTCAGACGCTGAGAAGAGCTGGAAGGACAAGCCAAAGTGCCCAGCTGTTTCTGCAGCCAGCGATGGGGGATGAGAGCAGGACGGTCGTCCAGCATCAACATCTGAGCCTCTGCACCTGGGAAGGGAGCTAGTGTGCTCACCATCTGTGTGCTCACCATCTGTGTGAACTCGAGCAGTGATACAGGCCAAGGTAGCTGTGGACACAGGCCAGGCCCCTCCGTCCCTCCGTAACAACACTGGAATGTCGAGGGCGGCAAAACGAAAGCAGACTTGACTTCTGCTCCTGAACCACAAGTATAGAATGTCACTTCTGCTGCTAAAGGCAGATGAACACGGATTAATCCATAGCTGATCTCCACCCAGCCTTCCACCGATCACCCACTCACACCCACTGAGTATTAACCCCTTCCCAAACTCCCGTTTTCTACCTGAGAAGAATTCAATGTTCACACCGTAGAAAAAAAGAACTTTTGTTTAGTTTTGTGCAGGAAAAGAACTGCAGATACTGGTTTACACCGAAGATAGACAAAAAATGCTGGAGCAACTCAGCATGTCAGGCGGCATCTCTGGAGATGTTTCAGGTCAAGATTCTTCTCCAGATTGAGAGTCAGGGGAGAGGGAATCTGGAGATATGAAACGGTACAAGGAACGGTACAATGAAAGGTATGAAAAGGACAAATCAAAGCCACCAACGGGGATCAAGATGGAGCCCACAATGGTCCATTGTTGGCTGTGGAGAATGAGGGGATACAAGCAGTGAAACTAACAGGACAACAGTGAAACTAGTAGGATGACTAAGGTGGGGGAGGGATGGAGAGAGAGGGAATTCAAGGGTGACTTGAAGTTTGAGAAACCAATATTCATACCGCTGGGTTGTAAGCTGCCCAAGCGAAATATGAGTTGCTGTTCCTCCAATTTGCATTTGGCCTCACTCTAACAGTGGCGGAGGCCCAGGACAGATAGGGAATGAGAAGGGGAGTTAAAATGTTTGAGTTTAGTTTAGTTTATTGTCATGTGTACCAAGCATTTTTTGTTGCATGCTATCCAGCCAGCAGTAAGACTGTACAAGATTACAAACAAGTCATCCACTGTGTACAGGCACAGGATGCATGTTTACAAAAGAAAGACACAAAGTGCTGGAGGAACTCGGCGGGTCAGGCAGCATCTCTGGAGAACATGGACGAGCGATGTTTCGGGTCGGGACCCTTCTTCGGTCTTTCCTCCCACCATACCTCTCTGCAGAGCGGCCAGTCTGAACCCCAGGAATTCCAGGAATCCCAAGAGGATCAATATGCCAGAATACAAGGAGCCCCAGGGAAAGCAGGAGTTAACACAGGGCAGGCTTGTTTATTTTGTTTTCTCCTGAAGTTGGGGCTTAAGTAACGGAGGCTCACTTCAATTCACATTGTTTTTTATACAAATAAATTTTACACTGGCCCCACTAAATTCTGTCAATTTAACAGCTGGGCATTCTGCATAGAGTTGGAGCCTTACAGCACAAGCCCTTCAGCCCCACCCTGTCCAAGCCCCCCCCCCGTAAGTTGGCATACTGGAGACACGAGGAACTGCAGATGCTGGAGCCTTGAGTAAATCCTTCAGTAAAACTGGGTTTAATTTAGTTTAGTTTAGAGATACAGCTTGGAAACAAGCCCTTCGGGCCACCAAGTCCGTGCCGACCAGCGATCACCCCGTACACTAACACTATCCTACACAATGGGGACAATGTATGGAAGTCAATTCATCTACAAACCTGTACGTCTTTGGAGAGTGGGAGGAATCTGGAGCACCCGGAGAAAGCCCACGCCGTCACAGGGAGAAGGTAAAAACTCTGTACAGACAGCACCCGTGGTCAGGATCAAACCCGGGCCTCTGGTGCTGTAAGGCAGCAACTCTACCGCTGTGCTACTGTGCTGCCCCTACTTAGGTATTTTTGCCTGCATTAGGCCAATATCATTCTAAACCTTCCCTATCCATACAGTATATCTGCACAGATGTATTATAAAAGTCGTAATGTATTCATTTCTATAGCTTCCTCTGGCAGCTCATTCCAGATGTGGACTATCTGCTCAGCGTAAATGTTGCATCTGATTTACCTCAAATCTGCCCCTCCCACCTTAAAACTGTGCCCTCTGGCTTTAGAGTCCTCCACCCTGGGGAAAAGACTGTGAGCGTTCACTTTCTGCATGCCCCTTGCGAGCATGTTCATCTCAGTAAGGTCACCCCTCAACCTCCTATGCTCCAAGGTAAGGAGTCCCTTGTTGGTCTCCCAGAGTTCAAAGCTGGCGTGCCGTGGTCTATGGTGGCCGTGTGGCTCCAGGATTCTCATCCTCATTGTACTCCAACTCTGGTGAGCTTCTTTCCTCCCACCATACCTCTCTGCAAAGCGGCCAGTCTGAACCCCAGGAATTCCAGGAATCCCAAGAGGATGCATAATATTGGGCGACTGACAAATGCCACAGTAGCAACTGGGGCGGCATGGTGGAACAGCGGTAGAGTTGCTGCCTCACAGCGCCAGAGACCCGGGTTCGACCCTGACCATGGGTTCTGTCTGCGTGGAGTTTGCACGTTCTCCCTGTGACTGTGCGTGTTTTCTCAGGGTGCTCCAGTTTCCTCCCACACCCCCAAAGACATGCATTAATTGGCATCTGTGTATTACCCCTAAAGCGTGTGATAGTGCTAGTATACGAGTGATCACTGGTCAGCGTGAACTCGATGGACCGAAGGGCCTGTATCCACGCAGTATCCCTAAATGAAACAGCTCAGTTCACAGGGGTGACTAGTATTACTGTTATCAATTTATTGTTTCATTGATGAATATATATTTATTTGTGTTCCGTCGCTTTCATGGACCAGTTAAGCTGCAGAAAGTAAGAATTTTATTGTTACATTAATGGTGCAGGTTAAATCTTCTTGACGATTGCCTCTCTAGACTTTGGATGAGATCTCTCAGCGGCAACCCACAGTGATTTTCCTTGTGACTGTTGCTCCAAGTGAGGGGCCTGTGGGTGAATTCATGATCCTTCCTGCCGAACTACCCTGGCGTTCGGCCCCCGCAGTGACAATCCCACAAAAGTCCAACACAAAAGGTACAAAAACCTAAACTCCCTGAGGCTGGGGGAGCAAGGAACCCCTCTCTTCTCTCCCGGCCCACAAAAATAGCTGTGGAACTTTGATGAATCTCCTCAGCACAGAGTAACACCTCCTGTGCAATCAATCAGCTTCCGCCCCGCATCCTATGTTTAACCAGAGGCCGTAATTAATCAAGGAATTAGCTTTTTCTCCCCTTCGTGACAGGCAGTGTCCCAGTCTCGCTCGGAAACGGGGCAGCATCTCACTATCTCGGTATTATAACAAGAGGAATCGAATATAGGAGCAAAGAGGTCCTTCTGCAGTTGTACAGAGCCCTAGTGGGACCACACCTGGAGTATTGTGTGCAGTTCTGGTCCCCTAATTTGAGGAAGGACATTCTTGCTATTGAGGGAGTGCAGCGTACATTTACAAGGTTAATTCCTGGGATGGCGGGTCTGTCATATGCTGAGAGAATGGGGCAGCTGGGCTTGTACACTCTGGAGTTTAGAAGGATGAGAGGAGATCTCATTGAAACATGTAAGACTGTTAAGGGTTTGGACACGCTAGAGGCAGGAAACATGTTCCTGATGTTAGGTGAGTCCAGAACCAGAGGCCACAGTTTAAGACTGAGTAAGCCCTTTAGAACGTAGACGAGGAAACTCTTTTTCTCAGAGAGAGTGGTGAGTCTGTGGAATTCTCTGCCTCAGAGAGTGGTGGAGGCCGGTTCTCTGGATAGAGAGAACCGGCCTCAAGAGAGAGCTAGATAGGGCTCTTAAAAATAGCAGAGTCGGGGGATAGGGGGAGAAGGCAGGAGCAGGGTACTGATTGGGGATGATCAGCCATAATCACATTGAATGGCAGTGCAGGCTCAAAGGGCCGAATAGCCTACTCCTGCACCTATTATCTATTGTCTATTGTCTATTGTCTATTGGTATCCTCAAGGCTTCCTTGCTAGTACGGGCCCTCAAGTGTGAAAGAAACAGCAGGCTCCCTGCCGGTAGAAGGCCCAGTGACCAAATACTTAAGACAGACACAAAATTCTAGAGTAACTCAGTGGGACAGGCAGCATCTCTGGAGAGAAGGAATGGGTGACGTTTCGGGTCGAGACTCTTACTTAACCTCTCTCTCTCCTTCACTCGAGCGGCGTGAGTCCCCAAATCCCCACACACTCTTCCACAAAAAAAAAAGTTTATTCAGAATTTTTAAAAATACACACAAAGCATAAACTGTGCAGACTGTGGATTCAAATGCGTCTATACATTCTCTGTGTCCCACCTAAAACAGAACACCTTTCCCCATGTAGATAGTGGGGGTGGGGGTGGGTTGGTTTGGCACAATTGTGAGTGAGTGTAGAGAATAGACATTGAAATGCCTGTTCAAATACAAGGCCGTTTCACTGTGCACGAATGTGTCAGCTCCTGATACAGACTAATTTCTCCATGCCGGGGTAAATTTGTCATGCATACAAGTCTGTTTGATTTCATTAAACAGAATATTTAAGCATAAAAATTGTTTAATCGTCTCGTGTCATTATGATATGAGTTGCATTTTGCATATATTTGCATACTTGGCTGGAATTAAACTGGGGATATGCTAATGAGCCGCAGGTCTGTGGTTGAGGTGTTTATTGTTTTTTGCTCTGACTCGTTCCAGTTCAAAGAGGTTTTTTTAGGGGGGGGGGAGGGGTGGAGAGGGTTTGCTTTTTCTATTTTTTAAACTCGTCCCTGCTCAGATCGTGGCTAAGTCACCCCTTTTGTGGACGATGTGAGTGTTAGTATCGGCAGCCGGGAATCACTGTTATCTCCTCCCATTCAATCTGCCCAGATTTAACTCAATCTCCAGTCCTTTCATTGCAATTAATGTGCGCTATTGAGATGTCTCACGCTTATTCTCATGGATAATTTGAAAGGACCTCGTCAGGTTATGGAGCCATGTTGTCACGCAGCACAGAAGCAGAACATTCGGCCCAACTTGTCCATACTGACCAAGATGCCCCATCTATGCCAGTCCCACTTGCCCGCGCGCGTTTGGCCCATGTCCCTCTCAACCTGTCCTTTCCATGCAGCTGTCCAAAAGTATTTTAAATCCTGTTATTGTACCTGCCTCAACTACCTCCACCAATACCTTGTTACCACCCTCTGTGTGAAAAAAATTGCCCTTCAGGTTCCTGTTAAATCTTTCCCCTCTCAGCCTTAAACCTATGTTCTCCTATAAATCTATAAATAAGTGTCATCTTGAAATGGGAAACATATATAGGCTGGAGATAGAAACGAGTTTGTAGTTTAATTCACCCTCGTTAAATTGCCCCTGGTGTGTGGAGAGTGGATGAGAAAGAGGGATAACACAGAACCAGTGTGGATGGCCATGTTGTATTTGTAAACTGAAAAATGCCTTCATTGTGAAGGGATCGTTAGGAAGCAGAGGTCACACCAGAATTGCATTTTGAGGGAGAGATGAATGCATCCAAGACGAGTAGCTTAAACTTAAATAAGAGCAAGCATGAGGGCAGGTAAGTCGTCCCAACTAAAGTGAAGTGGCAAATTAGGTTAGGGATCAGTCAAGCAAGATACAGCAGTGGCAGATGTTTAAGGGATAGGCACATTCCAATAGGAAACATGAATCCCAGCGTGAAAAGTTAAAATTAGTGTCGATTTTTTTTAAAAACTTGCTGTTACACAAAGACAGGTGGCAGGTAAAGGGATTGTGTACGAAGGAGTAATCAATGTTGGGAAATTTTACATTAATAAGAAAGGAAAACAGAGTGTAAGATAGATAGTTAATCAGAAATGTCAAAACAGAGGAAGATCTTTGAAAGATGTTTAAGAAGGAAGGGAGTTAACAAAATGCGTGTCAGTTCTCATTTTCAGTAACTTCTACTTGCATTCCTCTCCCCTCCCCCCTAGCCCCCTTCCTCCACCCTGTTGCACAGTTCTCCACGTTGTTTCCATCTTGAGATCATGCCTTCCCTGGCCAACAATCGGCCGACCAGTCACCACCCTGCCCCAGGTCATTGGTGTGAAGGACGGAGCTGCAAATGTTGGTTTAAACCGAAGACAAAAAGCTGGAGTGACTCATCGGGATAGGCAGCATCTCTGGAGAGAAGTAATGGGAGACGTTTTGGGTCGAGACCCTTCCTCAGTCTGAAGATGGGTCTCGACCTGAAGTGTCACCCGTTCCTTCTCTCCAGAGATGCTCCCTGTCCCACTGAGCTACTCCAGCTTCTTGTGTCTATCTAAGATAATTGGTGGCCTTGTTTGGTCCTGATCTCTTCTCGCCTCCAGCTCTTTCCCCCCCACCCACCCCCCCCTTATTTTCAGTCTGAAGAAGTGTCCCGACCTGAAATGTCATCCATCCCTTTTCTCCTGTGATGCTGCCCAAACTATTGAGTTACTTCAGCACATTGTGTCTATCATTTGTTGTAAAGGAAATAATTGTTTGGAATTAGTGATAGAATGTAAGGAGCTGACAGATGAATTGTTCCAAAATTGCCTAGATTCATGTATTGGTCCATTCGAATGGAAAATAGCAAATGTAACTCCTTTCTTCAAAAAGTGAACAGGGAAAGTAGCCAGCAGGCCAGTTAGCTTTACATCTGCTCGAGGGAGAATGTTCAAACCTACGACTGTAGAGATGCACAGAATATTATGGAAATCAGGCAAAAGCAACATGATTTGGTAAAAAAAAAATCATGTTTCGATGATTTTTTGGAGGTCCTTTAAGCAGCAACATGTGCTGGGTATCATCGATGTCCCCAATGGCTGGAGGGTCCAAATTGGAAAGGTCACAGCTTCAGGATACAGAGAGTGTCATTGTGAACAGAGATTGCTAGAAATCTCTTCAGCTGGGTGAGTTGGGTCCCACAGAAGACAATGAAGGCCATTTTGTTACATATAGTCAAGAAAGAGGTTGTTCTTGATGCAAAAGGGATCAAGGGATATCTAGGGATATTGGGAAGAAAGCATGGAACAGGGAACTAACGGAATGATCAGTCATGATGTTATGAATGTGGAAATTTCCCTACACTCCTGTATCCTCCCACATCCCAAAGGAGTGCAGTTTTGTAGGTAAATTGGCCTCTGTAAATCCTCCCCTAGTGTGCAGGGAGTGGATGTGAAAGTGGGATAACATAGAACTAGTGTGAACTGGTGACCGATGGTCAGCATGGACTCGGTGGGCCGAAGGGCCTCTTTCCACATGCAGTGGAACAGCACTTTAGATTTTGCTTGGTAGTAACCCAGTGGTATGAACGTTGAATTCTCTAATTATGTAACTTTAACTTACACTCCCCTCCCTCCTTGCCCCCTTCCTCTACCCTAGTCGTTTTACCAGTTCCATGGTTTTCCACATTGTTTCCCACTTGAGATCACCCTAGCCAACAAGGGAACTACCACTGCCTGAGGTCATTGTAACCGGCCCTAATTGGTGCTGGTCTTTTCTAGCCTCCAGCCTTTCAGTCTGAAGAAGGGGCCCGACCCAAAACGTCACCCATCCTTTTTCTCCAGAGATGCTGCCTGAGTTGCTGTGTTGCCCCAGCACTCTGTGTCAATCTTTGGTATAAACCAGCATCTGCAGTTCCTTATTTCTACACTCTGTTTCCATACTATATCTTTCAATAAAGGCGTGTAGTGTGGGAAGGAACTGCAGATGCTGGTTTATACCTAAGATAGACAAAAAATGATGGAGTAACTCAGCGGGTCAGGCAGCATCTCTGGAGAAAAGGAATAGGTGGCGTTTCGGGTCAGAGCCCTTCTTCAGGCTCAGTAATGACTTATTGTGGAGGCCACCACCAATATCTGAATGCTGGAGAGAAAGTGTGACTTCCACAACCCCCTGAGTTGGCATCCTTCCAGTTCTGGTTTCTTGTGGATCCCTGATAGTTCTGGTCCACTGACTGCCTTCACTTGCCAAAGCCCCAAGGTCTGGAATCACTCCCACAACCAGCGTGGCAGTGCAGTAGATGTTGGAGAACAGCCAGACACCTGAGTTCAAATCCTGCCTCTGGAAGTTGGAAAATTTGAAATCAAAAAAATCTGTAATTAAGAACAGCTAGTAAAAGTACTGAAAAACTAATGCCGTTCCTTAATGTACTTCAAAGGTGAAGATTGCTGTCCTCATCTGGTCTGGCCTGTACATGACTCCATGCTAGTCAAGGCCAAATGTGGACGGATATCGGATACTGGCACTGTTCACCAAGTTAAGGACCATGAAAATAGTAGAAACGTACTTTCTGCCACAGGGCGGCACAGCACAGTGGTGCAGCGGTAGAGTTGCTGCCTTACAGTGCCAGAGACCCGGATTCGATCCTGACTATGGGTGCTGTCTGTATGGAGTTTGTATGTTCCCCCTGTGACCGCGTGGGTTTTCTCCGGGCGCTCCAGTTTCAAAGACATGCAGGTTTGTAGGTTAATTGGCTTCAGTAAAAAATGTCTAAATGGTCCCTAGTGTGTAGGATAGTGCTTGTGTGTGGGGATCACTGGTTGGCATGGAGCCGAAGGGCCTGTTTCTGTGCTGTATCTCTGAACTAAACTGCACCATCTTTCACTGGGTTTCCAACTATAGCCAGCCTCTACAAAACTCCTCCCTCCCCCCCTTCTCTCTCATAGGCCTCCCCTGTCCACCTGCCCCTCCCCTCCCTGAGGCTGATTATCCACCTTTCTCTCCAGTCCCCTCCCCTTCCACCTACATTCCTAAACAATTTGAGCCTTGTCAATCCTCCGGCTTCACAATTCACAACTCTCTAATCCATTTGTGTGAGTTCATCTCTGGCCGTTGTCAAACCATCCGGCTCAACCCCCTCCCTCACCTGTGTTCACCTATTCCTGCCACACTCTGTCCTGCCTATCCACTGTTCTAGCTTTCTTTCACCCCCCCTCCCCCTCTCCCCACCGCAATCAGTTTGAAGAAGGGCCCCGACCCGAAACATCACCTATTCATGTTCTCCAGGAGTGCTGCCTGACCCGCTGGGGTACTCCAGCACATTGTGTCTTATAGAAACTTACAAAATCCTTAAGTGGTTGGACAGGCTAGATGCAGGAAGATTGTTCCTGATGTTGCGGAAGTCCAGAACAAGGGGTCACAGTTTAAGGATAAGGGGGAAATCTTTTAGGACCGAGATGAGAAAAACATTTTTCACACAGAGAGTGGTGAATCTCTGGAATTCTCTGCTACAGAATGTAGTTGAGGCTAGTTCATTGACTATATTTAAGAGGGGGTTAGATGTGGCCCTTGGGGCTAAAGGGATCAGGGGGTATGGAGAGAAGGCAGGTACAGGATACTGAGTTGGATGATCAGCCATGATTATATTGAATGGTGGTGCAGGCTCGAAGGGCCGAATGGCCTACTCCTGCGCCTATTTTCTATGTTTCTATGTTTCTATATGCAAAAAAGCATGGATATGTTCTACATGAATCTCTAGTGGGTTCTGCAGCTTGAAAGGTTTTGCTGCAGATTTAAGTTTTATTATTGTCACGTGTTCTGAGGCACAGTGAAGATTTTTTTACCTGCTATCCAAACAGGTCAGATATTCCATACATAAACACTGTGCAAACATGTCAAACTCAAGTAGACAGATAGAGCAAAAGGAGGATACTGAGTGCAGAATAAAGCTTTCAGCATTGTTTAGTTTAGTGCGAGGAAACCAATGCAGGTCACAGCGGGAACGTACAAACTCCGTACAGACAAGCACCCATAGTCAGTACCACCCATGACACAGTCCAATGGGGGCAGAGAGTGAATCAGACAGTGTCCTAGCTGATGGAAGGACCGTTCAGAAGCCTGATAACAGTGGGGAAGAAGCTGTTCTGGAGGCTGGTGGTGCGCGTTTTCAAGCTTCTGCACCCTTTGCCCGATCGTTATTGCCAGCTGGGGTTTCTCTGCTGTCAGGTACAGCATTTGCAGCAGGGAAGGAAAGGCCCGTTGTGTTTGGTCAGCACGGGATATCTGTGTCTCTGCAGCACTTGAGGCCGTCGAGATGAATGGAGTGTGGGGGGGGGGGGGGGGGGGGGGGGTGAGAAGGAACTTGCAGCTGGATCGTGCCCAGCTCAGTCAGACAAGGTCACGGAAACCAGACTAAACAGCCTAACTGCGGGGCATGCCTCTGTGTCTGTCTGAAAACCGATCCATGACAGCAAGAGGGATTAAAAGACAAGCAGAGAGGGTGGGAGCAAATGAGCGAGAGGGAGGCAGAGCAAATGGGGGGGGGGGGGGGGGGGCAGAGAGAACGAGAGGGACAAAAAAAAAAAACCCTGTGCTGGGGAGAAGAGTGTGAACAGGGCTGTAAGCGGAGAACAAAAGGAATTCAACAAAGACATGTAGGTAATTGAATCAGTGCGGGAGCTGGAACGTGAGGTATGCTGCAGTGTAACTTTCGGGAGATGGGAGGAGAGGGGAAGACAGCGAGGAAGTCAGGCTATGATGTTATAACCTTAGCTTTATCTGGCCTGCATGTGCAGTGTAAGTGCTGTGCCTGCATTCTTGGTGAGGTGCGTCAGATCCCGAAACACATACCAGCAGGCACAGCACTTACACAGTATTTATTCCAACACAGGCACGGATGGCTCCAGTCGTGATCGACTTTTACAAAGTTGCTAAACTCTTGCGGGCGGACCTGGGTGCCCGTGGGCTGGGCCATGGGTGCGCAAATTCAAGGCTGTTTGGTCGTTTCTCTAAAATTAAATCAGACTTTGGGTAGGGGAGATCGTAAATGGATTCCACCCAGGTTGGTTGGAAGGAGCAATGGCAGATTACATAACCTGGACATTGGGACATTGGGACATTACCTCCCTCTTCGTGTTCTGGGGTAGTAACTTGTAATTCCCTTTCATGTAGGCTGTGAGTAATGGTTCGTCTACACCATGATGGGATCTACAGTTGAATAGCAGGGACAATGCTTAGGTTCCCACAATTGTGTGGAATTCATAGAACGTGGAGCTGTACAGCGCGGAAACAGACCGCCCGGCCCACCTTGCCCATGCTGGCCAAGTTCTATTTGCCTGCATTTGGCCCATATCCCTCGGAATTCTTCCTATTCATAAATCTGCCAAAAATATGTAATTGCATGGTTCTAAAGAAGGGTCCCGACTCAAAATGTCGCTTATCCATGTTCTCCAGGGATGCTTCCTGACCCCCTGAGGTACCGCAGTATTTTGTGTGTTGGAAGGGGGGGGGGGGGGGGGGGGGGGGTGGTGGTAAACCAGCATGTCCAGTCCCTTGCGTCTTTACTTGTATAGCTTGTTCTTGCAGTTCATACAGACCACTCTCTGAGTGAAAAAAACTGCCCCTCTGTTCTCTCTTAAATCTCCCCACCCTCCTCAGCATAAGCCTAAATGCTATCGTTTTAGAAACTGTGAGTGTTCACTTTATCCTTGCCCCTCATGATCAATACGGTCACCCCTCCACCTTCTAACTCAAAAGCGTAACGTCCCACCTGGTCCAAGCTCTCCCTAAATCCCAAGCCCGCAAGACCAGGTAACATTCTGGTGAATCTCTTCTGCGCCCTTTCCAAATTAATGACATCCTTCCTGTAACTGGGTGAGCAGAACTGCATGCACGCGGTGCTCCAGGTGTGTGTGGTATCACCGGTGACTTGTACAGCTGCAAGTTGTGTTCTCAAGTTTCTCAGTTGTATCCCAAATGCTCTTTCTCCATTTTGAATGGACATGGGTTAGATGTTCCCAGACGGTGGTGGCAAAGTTGCATTTTTTTCAGGGAGATTTTGTGCACATCTATTATTCTGTGACATCCTCGAATAATTTTTTCTTTGTCCACCTGGTAATCTCATCTGATAAATACAACTTGTTCTTGTTCCAGGAGTCTATGCTTGGGCATACAAGTGATGTGGCCTGACCAATTTTGCTTTTGGAGGTACAGCATGGAGGCAGGCCATTCGGCCCATCGAGTCCACGCTGACCATTAATCATCCATTCACACTAGTTCTATGTTACTCCACGTTCTCATCCACTCCATATAACAACAGGGTGATTTACAAAAGGCCAATAAACCTGCTGACCCACATCTATCTCTAGCCTAGATGTTCCCCTATTGATGATCCCATTTTTTATACACATCTCAACTAGACACCCTGAAAGTTAGTTTAGAGATACAGCATGGAGACAGGCCCACCGACCATCATCATCCATTCACACTGGGTGGGTGTTATCCCACCTTCTCATACACCTCCTACACACTCGGGGTATCTTTGTACAGAGGCCAATTAACCTACTAACTCACACATCTTTGGGATGTGGGAGGAAATCGGAGCACCAGTCAGAAACCCCTGCAGTCACAAGGAGAATGTGAAAACTCTACACAGATAGCACCCAAGGCTGGGATTGAACTTGGGTCAATGGGGCTGATTGAGTGCCTCTATAGCCTGGTCATCGCGGAGAGGACTCTGGTCTGGTTTATTTGTTCTGTCAATGAATTTGGAGGATTATTCTGAAGCAACATTCCAGTACACTTTTTAGTTAAGTTTAGTTTTGAGATACAGCGTAGAAATTGGCCCTTTGGCCTGCTGCGTCTGCGCCGACCTGTGATCCCCGTACAACAGCACTATCCTATATGCTAGGGACAATTTACAATTTTTTTACTGAAGTCGATTAACCTACAAACCTGTCCGTCTTTGGAATGTGAGAGAAAACCGGAGCACCCGGGGAAAGCCCATGCGGTCACAGAGAACCTGCAAACTCCGTACAGACAGCACCCATAGTCAGGATTGAACCCGGGCCTCCAGCGCTGTAAGGCAGAAATTCTGCCACTGTACACGTGTACCTGTAGGTAGATCAGCTCTGAAATGAAAACAGGAGAATAGGAATTCGATGCTACCTGCTGACCCTTGAGTCTTCTGCCATGGTCGATGCATTGACCCTCAAAGCCCATCTCCAAAGAATGTAATGGTGTAGTGAAGACCATGGTGAAATCCATCATCTATGTTCCTCTTCACTATACTAACATCCCTAACATGTGGGAAATTATTTTTTATTCTCCAGCGCCTCACTATTGTCCTCCCAACAAAATATTTCAGTTTTAGTTTTAGAGACACAGCACGGAAACAGGCCCTGTTTCCACCGACCACTGATCTCTGCACACTAACACTACCCTACACACACAAGGGACACTTTTACATTTATACCAAGCCACTTAACCTATAAAACCTGGACATCTTTGGAGGGTGGGAAGAAACCGAAGATCTCGGAGCAAATCCCACGTGGGTCACGGGGAGAACGTACGAATTCCGTACAGACAAGCACCCGTGGTCAGGATCGAACCCGAGTCTCTGGTGCTGTAAAGACTCTACCGCTACACCACCATGCTGCCCTTTAGAATTCATTCTTGTAACAGCCAGAACCCTACTAGGTCATGCCTAAGGCCTCTTGACAATGGCGTTGTTCCTGGCACAGATTGTATTCCATCTCTGTCCAAGCAAGAGACCACAGGAATGTAGCACACGTGCGTGCACCACAACAGATATTGGACTGACCATTGGCAAATCAATTCCGCCCGACTCGCAAACAACAGCTGCAACAGAAACTTGGTCAAAAGAACTTGATCATAAGAAAGCCAAATGTTGAAACTTACCGAGGCCCCCTGAGGGTGACTCGTCTTAGATAGAAGCTCCCAGAGAACATAGGACAGATGAAGAAAATCTTTTTCACCCAGAGAGTTGTGAGTCTGTTGACTTCTCTGCCACAGAAGGCAGTGGAGGCCAATTCACTGGATATTTTCAAGAGAGAGTTAGATACAGCTCTTAGGGCTAACGAAATCAAGGGATATGGGGAGAAAGGAGGAACGGGGTACTGATTTTGGATGATCAGCCGTGATCATATTGAATGGCGGTGCAGGCTCGAAAGACCAAATGGCCTATTCCTGCACCTATGTTCTATGTTTTTATAGAAACAAGGAACTGCAGATGCTGGTTTATTCCAAAACATAGACACAAAGTGCTGGAGTAACTCGGCGGGTCAGGCAGCATCTCTGGAGAAAAGAGGACGGATGGTGTTTCAGGTCGGGATTCTTCCTTGACCCTGCAGTAGAAGGTTTGTCTACAGTTTGCAGACTGCCCTGAAGTACATAACAGTGTCCACTTATGAAAGATTCCTTGGCTTCTCCACTATGAAGAGGCAAGGCTGGTTTAATGAGAATCTGCAGGAGTTCCAAGAGCTAATTAACTGTAGCACAGAGCATTCTTGAAGTGGAGACTGCCGTGCCTCACAGCTAGACTAGGCTCTTCATGCACCTGTAAGCAGATCTCTATCTGTTTGGAGAAAATTCACGTACTAAAGAGCAAAAGTGGATGGCAGTCACAACATGCGGGGATTCCTCTGTACAGACAATACCATCTGTGGCCCAAACACACAAAGCCCCACCATATGGAGTGCCCAGAACATTATCAAGGACAATGAAACAGTCAATGCCCATTGGCCTGGTCCTGGGTGTGGAGATATTGTCCTACAAGGCAAGGCCTGAACGCATTGGGAATTCACTCATTGTAATTTAGACGACCAAAAGGCAATTTTATTGAAGTGTATAAAATCCAATCGCCTTAAGCCGATGCCAACTAGTTTTAGAATAACTTTACCCTGGGAAAAAGATAGTGAGCATTCATTTTATCCATGCCCCTCATTATCTTGTACACCTCAATTGGTGGAGTGTATAGTACCAGAAGGGAAGGGTCCACCTCACCTTTGGTACTGCATTGACCACCATCAAGGTGGATATAACAGGACCTTCATCCCGTGCACCTCCTTCACCTGATGTGAGGTGCTCAAACCTCCAGCACGGGGACTGGTGTTCACACGTACCCCCTGATCCTACATGTATCATTCACCACTACATTCACATCTCAGGTGCTCTATGTTCTCTAGATGCACAGCATACAGTATAAGCTCAATTATTCCCTTCCACGATTTTCTTGATGGTTTGTAGAAACATAAGAACCGCAGATTTATACCAACATCACCACCAAACCCATTGAGTTCCTCCAGCATTTTGTGGCTTTCTTGATGTTTTGTTGGCAATTTCCCTTTCATCTCCTGTCTTTACTGACTCCAGCTGGTATCTGATCCCTGAGGCACACAGGACATGTCGAGACCATACCCACAGGACCATTCTGCTCAATGAGCAGTGTAGACCGCTCCACCACCGGCATGATCAACTGTCATCCCAAAAACCCTCCCCTTGCATGCACGCAATTACATCGATGCACACATATAGATACATCTGTGCAAACACACAAGTAAGCCATCAGACTCGACACACAATCTCGCACACCGGCCATACTAACCCACAATAAAGCCTCGAAGATGTAATGCATAGACAAGCATACTAACAAGGACACTTTTTCCGGAGGGAAAATCTGGCACCTTTCAGCCGGGGAAGAACACTATGACAACCAGACTAAACTTCTACATGACTGACCTACAGAGCAGGGAAAGAATTAACCAAAATTTCATGGATGCATTGGGCTCTGCCAAGCCCCAAATGTGCCTTTAACAACACACCACAGGGACCGGGAAGCAAGCCAAGTGCCAGTGAAGCCTGAAACCTGCTCCGCACACTGCACCTGTTTGCCAAGATTATACACTTTGAAGACATTCTCCACGAGCAATCAGTTGAGTAGACCTCTGACCCTTGTTGTTGCTGGGTTTAAGCCTCTGTCCTGGCTCGGAGACAACAATCTTCTCCCCTTCTCATGAGATCAAACGGGAGGGATTCTTTCCCCTGTACAATAGACCTGAACCGATGAAAGGATGTCTTGGTTGTATTAGATACGCAACAGTCTACCACATTGGCTTTCTCCTGGCAAAGCCACACGCTGTCTGCTGGCACTGTCCACATAAACCCAAAGCAAACTCAACGCTAGTATTTATTTCAAGGGGGATTGTATACAAAAACAGGGATGTAATGCTGAGGTTCTGTAAGGCGCTGGTGAGGCCGCATTTGGAATGTTGTGAGAAGTTTTGGGCATCATATCTGAGGATGGATGTGCTGGATCTGGAGAGGGTCCAGAGGGAGGTTTACATGAATGATCCCAGGAACGAGTAGGTTAACCAATGATGAGCGTTTGACGGCACTGGGCCTGTACTCGCTGGAGTTTGGAAGAACGAGGTGGGACCTCATTGAGACCTACTGAATAGTGAAAGGCTTGGATGGAGTGGATGTGGGGAGGATGTTTCCACTAGTTGGAGAGTCTAGGGCAGTGGTTCCCAACGTGGGGCGTACGCCCCACAGGGGGGTAATTTGATTTTTAAGGGGGGCAATTGAGCGCGACTGAGGAGGTCTGGGTCCAAATTTTTGATTTTTATTTTTTTGGATTTTCCATCAGGTAAACATATGTAGTTTATGTTTCAGATGTTATTTTGACTTTTTAAATGATAAGAATTATATATCACCACATGGGGGGGGGGGGGGGGGGGGGGGGGATTTTATCAGATTTTAGAGGTGATTAGGTGGGGCATGGCCAAAAAAAGGTTGGGAACCACTGGTCTAGGGCGAGAGGTCACAGCCTCAGAATTAAAGGACATTCTTTTTGGAAGGAGATGAGGAGATAATTCTTTACTGAGAGGGTGGTGAATCTGTGGAAGGCTTTGGCGGCCAGGTCAGTGAAGTGGATATTTTTTTAAGGCAGAGATAGATATTTGATTAGTACAAGTGTCAGAGGTTATGTGGAGAATGGGGTTAGGAGGAGAGATAGATTAGCCAAGATTGAAGGGCGGAGTAGACTTGATGGGCCGAATGGCCTAATTCAACTCCTACCACTTATGACATGACTCGGCATGCTGGAAATCTGAAATAATAACAAGAGATGCGTGGAATAACCTGCAGACCAGGTAACATCTGTGGAGAGGGTAAGGAAGCAAACAGGTCGCTCTCACCACCATACTCAAGCACATTTCAATATTTACAAATAATACTTAGACAGGGAAAGCAAGGGTTACCTGAAGTTAGAGAAATCGATATTCATACTGCAGATAGACACAAAAAGCTGGAGTAACTCGGGTTTAGGCAGCATCTCTGGAGAAAAGAAATAGGTCGAGACTTATTCTTTAGACTGTGAGTCAGGGGATAGGAAAACAAGAGATATAGACGGTGATGTAGAGAGATATAGAACAAATGAATGAAAGATATACAAACAAGTAACGATGATAAAGGAAGCAGGCCATTGTTAGCTGTGGGCTAGGTGAACACGAGTATGAACAATGAGACTCAATAAGACTTTGAAGCTGGTACGCCGGGTGGGGACGGGATGGAGAGAGAGGGAATGCAAGGGTTACTTGAAGTTAGAGAAATCGATATTCATACCCCTGGGTTGTAAGCTGCCCAAGCGAAATATGAGATGCTGTTCCTCCAATTTGCTTTGACAGAAGACGAGGCTCAGGACAGAAAGGTCAGTATAGGAATGGGAGGGGGAGTTAAAGTGTTTGGCAATCGGGGGATCGCGTAGGCCCAGGCGGACTGAGCAAAGGTGTTCGGCGAAACAATCAGCCATATACACACACACACACACACACACACACACACACACACACACACACACACACACACACACACACACACACACACACACACACACACACACAGGCGGCATCTTTGGAGAACATGGATTGGTGACGATTCGGATCGGGACCCTTAGTCAGACTGAGTTGAGAGTTCTTCAGAGTTGGATCCGTGGTGAGCGGCTACTGCAAAGGCAAGTGGGAGCAAATAGTGACTTTGCTTCCAAATAATGAATGGGCAACACATGTCAACGGACCGGGTGATTTAGTCTGGAATGTAAGAGTCAATATTTGATGGGGGAGTGTGCATTCATCTGACACCAGGCAGCTCAAGTCCCTCAGGCCCCCTCATGGTCACATCCTGCATGGGCTGGGTAAGCAGCATAGTCTAAAGCAGAGCGGAGGGGCTGAGCTCCTGGATTCAGGGCCATGCTGTGTTGGTGACTGAGGAGCAGCGACTCTTTTGTCTAATATTTCAGACAGATACCAAAACCCCATGACAGCGAACAGCATCTTTGTGATCCGTGCATTACTGTCAAAGCTCAAACAGAGAATGCTCTGTTATAAATAAACCCCTGTACCCACCCACACCCCCCCCCATCCACCTCCCCACCCCCAGATTACACAATGAAATATCTCGCTCCAGAACTGGAACGTGTCGCAAATTCCTTGCCAGTCTTAAGATTGACTCAATTACTAATCCACATGGGCTGATTATGCTTTGAATTTGAGATGAGGATCAATTTTAAGCATTATATTAATAGCTAATGTGCCTTCGATTTCTCCAGAATGGGTTAAATGTGGATTTTCTTTTACATCTCTTGTTCCTGATAAAAGTGGAAAGATTTAGATGGGATCAGTTATCAGCTAGTTATCCTTGAGGTTCCCTGAGGTACTGGCGGAATACTGATAGGGACCTGCATGCATTATTCAATGAGAAGAGCTGAATAAAATGAGCAGCGTTATCCACTACCAGAATACCAGCAAGCCTGGGTATAATTAGAGAGCTGTCACTTGTCTCTGTCAGTATTCACTCCCTTAACACAGCAGAGAGAAAAAACACATACACACTCACACACGCAAAATATTCACACTTCCACAGAGAATATAAAAAGACACAGTGTAGCTAACACCTTCCCCTCACACATATACAGCTCGACTTAGCTTGCTGCATGCTGGAGTATTTTAGGGATAAACAAAATACATCCGATGATCATTCGATGGTGCAATGGTGAGGATCTTTCAAGGGTTTAAGGCACAGTTTGATTGAGTCGCTGTTCATTTTATCCATGTCATAGACTCGCAGAGATTCGTAAGGTCATACAGTGCAGAAACAGACCCTTTGGCTCAACTTGTCCATGCCGACCAAGATGCCCCATCTACCCTAGTCCCACCTGCTGCATTTGGCCCATATCCCTCTAAACCTTAGACAGACACAAAGTGCTGGAGTAACTCCGCGGGTCGGGCAGCAAAAAAAAGGATAGGTGATATTTTGGGTTGGGGCACTTCCTTCCTATCCATGTCCCTATTGAAATGTCTTTGAAATGCTGTTATGGTGTCTGCCTCAACTACTTCCTCTGGCAGCTCGTTCCATATATCCACCCTTCTCTTAGTGAAAAAGTTCCTATTAAATCTTTCTCCTCTCACCTTAAACCTGTGTCCTCTAGTTCTTGATTCCCCTGAGGGAAAAAAACTGTGAGTTGCTGCTCCACAGCGGCAGAGACCCAGGTTTGATCCTGACTACGGGTACTGTCTGTACGGAGTTTGTATGTTCTCCCCATGCCTATGTGGGGTATTCTCCAGATGCTACGGTTTCCTCCCACATCTCCAAGACGTGCATGTTTGGAGGTCAATTGGCTTCTGTAAATTGTCCCTAGTGTGTAGGATAGAACTATGGTATAGGTGGTTGGTCATTGGTTGGGGCAGACTTGGTTGGCTGAAGGGCATATTTTCACGCTGTATCTCTAAACTGAACTAAATGTCATTGGAAATAGACACACAATGTTGGAATAACCACACCCTGACCACAGAAGGAAGGGGTAACGTTTCAGGCCAAGACCTTACTTCAGACTGCGATCCGAAACGTCACCCATTCCTTCGCTCCAGAGATGCTGCCTGTCCCGTTGAGTCACTCCAGCATTTAATGTCAATCTTTGGTGTAAACAAGCATCTGCAGTTCCTTCCAACATTAAACATCTTTGGAAGCTGTTCAGAGGTTGGCGATGATTCCATCTCATGCCACTGGTAACATCATCCAAAGTATTGCTCGGATCACAGTCTTGCTCTCTGGTTAGAATAGTGTTGCAGGCCCTTCACTCTGCAGCGTGTTGGGCTAGTACTGATCAGCAATGGATGAGAATTTGATCGGCCGTGCATGGGGAGTTGCTGCACAAGGAATTCATGTAATGTGAATTCATTGCGTGAATGGTCACATTCATGTAGCCACATGAATGTAGCGTGTGGTTACATGTAACCCACAGTAATGTGTTACTGCCTACCACAACCATAGATGTAAAAGGAGACCTCAAGAGTCAAGAGTGTTTAATTGTCATACGTACCAACAACAGAACCATGACATTTGTTACTAGCAGCAGCATAACAGGCGCGCAAACACAGCACTCAGTGACAATATATAACAAATAAAAATTCAATGAATTAATAGTCCCAAATTTGGGGTGGCACCGTGGCACAGCAGTAAGAGTTACTTCCTTACAGCGCCAGAGACTCGGGTTCGATCCTGACTATAGGGTGCTCTCTGGGTGGAGTTTGCACGCCTCCCCGTGACCGCATGCGTTTTCTCCTGGCGCTCCGGTTTCCACCCACACTCTAAAGACGTACAGGTTTCTCGGTAAATTGGCTTCGGTAAAAATTGTAAATTGTCCCTAGTGGTGTTGGTGTACGGGTTAATCGCTGGTCAGCGAGGTCTCGGTGGGCCGAAGGGCCTGTTTCCACCCTGTGTTTCCAAAGTCTAAAGTCTATGTACTAGTTCCAATAAGCCCTCAGTGCAGCCAAAGATAATTTGTAGTTGGGACCTGCTCTGCACTTAATTGTTTTGTGGTTTGACATAAGATTGCAAACAAATAATAGAAAGGCTTTTTTTAATTGCAATGTCCCAGACCTAAGAGTCTTGCGGCCAATATAAGGGAAGATTTGATGAGCTTTCAATCATTTTTAATTGTGGTGAAAGTAAAATAAAATTGTGGTCCAGTGAGGGCCACATTTTGAAGCCACGTTTCTAATGTCAGAAACATGGCAAACAAATCCTGCAGAATAGCCAATCTTTTATTTAAATTGCATTGGATCAAAGATAAATATTGTTCGGACTAGTGGGGCCACCTCCTTTCTTCTTCATTGAAGCTGAGCACCACAGTCTTCTAGACCCCCCTCTGAAAAGAAACATGGGGTCTCAGATTAACACCACAATGAAAAGTAGCATTTGTGACAAAGCAGAACTCCCTGAAGAAGGTTCCCGACCCGAAACGTTGTCTGTCCAGTCCTTCCACAAATATGTAGGAAGGAACTGCAGATGCTGATTTAAAGTGAAGATAGACACAAAGATCATAAGATCATATGTGGTAGTAGAATTAGGCCATTCAGCCCATCAAGTCTACTCCGCCATTCAATCATGGCTGATCTATCTCCACCTCACAACCCCATTCTCCTGCCTTCTCCCCATAACCTCTGACACCAATACTAATCAAGAATCTATCTATCTCTGCCTTAAACATATCGACTGACTTCTCATCCGCAGCCTTCTGTGGCAAAGAATTCCACAGATTCACCACCACACTAGGCACCCCTACGTGCTGGAGTAACTCAGAGGGACAGGCAGCATCTCTGGAGAGAAGGAATGGATGACGTTTCGGGTCGAGACCCTTCTTCAGAGTCTGACTTGCTGGGTTCCTCCGGGACTTTGTGGTTTCGCTCAAGATTCCAGCAACACTCCCGTGGGAACCTCTCATGGGGATAAATACGGTATTTCAACAAAGAAGATTGAGGAGACTGAGAAGCCACAATCTCAGGATGAAGGGCAAGAGGAGTGAGAAAAGAAGAAATATCTTAATTTAGAAGGTGGTGGTGATGTGGTATTAACCACCAGAGAAGACTATAGAGGCAAAGGCACTGAATGCATTTCTGAAGATAGCTACATTTTTGGAAGCAAAGACATGAATGGAGAAAGGTGCAGATTTGTAGATTATTTTGCTTCTGTATATTCCCCCTAGTGTGTAGCATGCAAAAGTGGGATAACATGGAACCAGTGTACAGGTGATCATAGGTCGGTGCGGCCATGGTGGGTTAAAGGCCTGTTTCTACGATGTATCTCCAAACTAGACTAAACTAACCCTCACATTCCCATCAACTCCCCTCTCCCCACTACCCCTGAATTCTCCACTCCTGCACACTGGATGGGGCAATTTATGCCGACTGATCAATTTACATCTGTGCTTCACACACAACAGTTTATCTAATGGACTAACCAGGCATCCACTCCTCCACATTAGCCTGAGACCATACAAGGAGACTTTAGTATGTCTGCGATCTGTTCCGAGTTAACATATTCAAAATTACATCAAGAAACAAACATTTTTTTTGTGGCTGATTTGTCCTACTTTGTCATGGATTAGGAATAAACCCGAGGCTGCAGTGCTCAGTTTGTGAGTTGGGATCGCAACCTTCCAATAACAAGATACAGAAAATCCACATGCCTGACACCATTTCTGCCACTTTCACCATTTGGGGAGCCTTTCGGGGCGGCACTGTGGCACAGAGGTAGAGTTGTTACCTTACAGCGCCAGGGACCCGGGTTCGATCCTGGCTATGGGTGCTGCCTGTACAGAGTTTGTATGTTCTTCCTATGACTGTGTGGGCCTTCTCCAGGCGCTCCAGTTTCCACCCACACTCTTAAGACGTACAGGGTTGCAGGTCAGAAGAAGGGTTTCGACCCAAAACGTTGCCTATTTCCTTCACTCCATAAATGCTGCCTCACCTGCTGAGTTTCTCCAGCATTTTTGTCTACCTCAGGTTTGTAGGTTAATTTGGCCGGTAAAAATTTGGAATTGTGTGTAGGATAGTGATAGTGTACACGGTGATCACTGGTCGATGCAGACTCGCTGGGCAGAAGGACCTGTTTGCTTATTGTATCTGTAAACTAAACTAGTCTACAATCCTGTAACACATGAAGGGGATTCAAAAATACAATTTCTTCTCCCTTACTTTCCTCAACAAACAGTACAACATTGTGAAAATAGCTCAGTGGATCCATTGTGGACTTTCCTTCATTCATGAGGCCCTGTTAACAATGCCTGACCTCCCAGGCCTGAAGCATCGTACTTCAAATGTTCTCATTAGCTGGTCATCAAAGTCCTAAACATGAACATGGAAGAATTTATTTCGCCAGAGGGTGAAACTATGGACAATCCCTACAGATGGCCGTGGAGGCCAAGACATTGGGTATTTCTAAAGCAGAGATTGATTAGTAAGGGCGTCTATGTTTATGGGGATAAGGCAGGAGAATGGGGTTGAGAAGGAAAAATAGATCAGCCATGATCAAATGGTGGAGCAGATTCGATGGGCCGTTGGCCTAATTTTGCTCCTGTGTCTTATAGTCATGATCTTTACACCAACAGCATATGCACCAGGTGGCACCAGCAATGGCTGCCTCACCAACAGTCTGTCTGTCCCTTCCTCCTTGTGTTTTAATAGTATGTGTTAAATGGATATTTTTAGTGTTCTTTAGCTTGTTTTATGTGGGGGGTGGGGGAAGGGGTTGGGGGAAACTTTTTCTAATCTCTTACCTCGACGGAGATGCGATTTTTGTCCGTATCGTATCTCCGTCCGCACTGCGGCCTAACATCAAGCAGTCGGCGACCTGTGCTGGGACCGCCTTTTGAGAGTTCCACCACGGGTGCCTGCGGACTTAACATCGCAGAGCTCGCGATCCCCTTGCCAGGAATCGACCTCGGAGCTCCAAACGTGGCAGCTTGTGGACTTTAACATCATGGCGCCCGCGGTCTCCGGTCAGAGACCGACTTCGGGAACTCCAAGCCGCAGGAGGTTCGGCCGCCCCAACATGGGAGTTTCGATCACCCCAACGTGGGAGTTTCGATTGCCCTGATGCGGCTGTAGTTTCGATCGACCCAAATGGGGGCTTCGACCATCAGCTGCGGGAGCTTCGACCGCCCCAAGATATTGTTCGACTGCTGCGGGAGGATAAAGAGGAAGAAGCTTGGAGTTTTTTCCCTTCCATCACAGTGAGGAATGTGGGGAATCCACTGTGGTGGATGTTTATGTTAACTTTTATGTAGTTGTTTGTCTTGTGGCTTTTTTTCTCGTAGGGCCGTATGGTAATTTGCATATCACTGTATCTTAATTGGTACATGTGACAATAAAAGATCTTTGAGACCTTAGAGATGTAGAGAAATGGTCTAATTATCAGGGGTTAACAAGTAAACTTCACTAAAAGCATCGGAGCTTTCTCACAGCTTAAGAAGGGTCACTCCAGCACTTTTTGCGTTTTTTGGTAAACCGACTTCTGCAATTCCCTGCATCGCTGAGGAAGTTTTCCTGCGTCATTTTGTATGTGGATTATATTTTGTGTGTGTGGGAAGTGTGCACATTATTTTCTCTGTGGGTGTTAGTGTGTGATTTTGTGTCAGTGTGTGTGATTTTGTGTGTGGGTGCGTTCGTGAATTGTGTGTGTGCAAATTTGTGTGTGTGGGTGTGCGGATTTGTGTGTGTATGTGAGTGTGCAAATTTGTGTGTGTGTGTGTGTAAAGTTCCCGAGTGTAAGGTAGGACATTCCTGTGATACCCGACATGTTCGCATCTTGTACAACTGAGCCCTGAGCCCTGGGCCAGGAGGAAGGAGTGGCAGTGAACAGCATGAATGGACAGGGCAGGTGGGAAGAGGCTTAATTGGTGACTCTAATCAGCAAGGAACACTTCTATTTTAACTTTTAAATGCTAAACCAGTAAGAATGTGGAGGTTCTGCTTAAAAAAAAAACATGGCAGGCCCCAGGGAGAAGCCAACATGTGCACTTCAGTACGGGAAATCTAATTTAGCTGTCTATTATGAAGCAAATGGAAAGGTAAGATTATGATAATTTAACAGTTACTCTGCCTTTGGAGATGTGCGATTTTTTTATGACATCTTCCCTTTAAAAGCAACAAGCCAGAATATGAAGAGACAGCAAATCATTTATTTATGATTGCAATCTAGACTGTGTCTAACAAGTTAAAAACAACTGCACCCAACAATCACCGATCAGAAACAGCACAGCCAAGCTTGACAGCTCCAAGTTTTAACATATCAATAAAGAAGGTAATTTTTTACCCCAAAATTAAGTGATTCTGCTTATCAGAGGCACTAAGCGGCAATATATCCTGGAGAGGTTTCTGTCAGAATTGGGTTTTTTTTATTTCCATTGCTATTTTGTTTTGTTTATGCTCATAAAACTGAAACTATTTGTTGTAAGTGCCAGCAACGAATGTAAGAATAACTTTCATGTCTACACTTCCACACCATGTTCATATGTGGCTCGAAGTGCTTCATATGCATCGCATTAATGTACTGTTTGCTGGCTGGTAGGCAGGAGATGTAGCTGCTGTTTTGATCACAGCAAGGTCCCGTAGTAGTCATAGAACCTTACTGTGCAGAAGTAGACCCTTCCACCCATCTCGCCCATACTGACCACCCATCTCGCCCATACTGACCAAGATGCCCCATCTAAATCGGTCCCAATAACTTACATCAGGGAATGTGTAGAGGGATAACATCATCTATTCTTTTCTCTCCAGAGGTGCTGCCTGACCCGCTGTGTTACTCCAGCATTTTGTGTCTATCTTCCGTCTTTTACCCATTATTGTACCAGTCTCAACTACTTCCATAGCAGTTCAACGTCCATCTATCCACCATCCTAGAACATAGAACAGTTGAGCAGGGACAGGCTCTTTGGTCCACTATTGTCCATAACGGATGGCAAGATGGCAAGAAAAACCAATGCCTACTGCCTGACACCGGCCCCACCAACACCGCACGGCACTAACCACTATTGATTCTATTACATTTATTGATGTTTTATTGTGTTAATGGGCCTGTAACACTGCTGCTGGTAAGAATGTTATTGTTCCTTTGCATACACACGTGACAATTAAACGCTCTTGACTCTTGACTTACTTGGCGAGGATGTTTGTCAATAGCCCTGCTGCCCATCACATAGGTCCATGGGATGAATAAATGAATGAATGACTGAATTATTTCAACAACACTCTGATTGAACCCAGCAAGGAAGACCTCCTTGTAACATCTCACCAAAGTGCAGCCCGTCGTATCTATTAGTGTTGCCTTGATAGATCTAGGAGTTGAGTCGATGGGGCGGTGACACACAGCAGGAGTTGAGGTTTGGGCGACATCATCCATGGTCATATTGCATGGCAGGGTAGACCTCATGGGTGTGGTGACCGAAACCTGCTCCTATTTCCTTGTGTTCATAGAGTCACAGGATGGAAACAGGCCCTTTGGCCCAACTTGCCCATGCCAACCAACATGCCCCATCTACACTAGTCGCACCTGCCTGCTTTTGGCCCATATCCCTTCTAAACCCATCCTCTCCATGTACCTGTCGAAATGTCTTCGAAATGGCAGCTCTGTCCATATAGCGACCATCCTTGGTGTAAATAGGTTGCTTCTCAGGTTTCTATCAAATCTTTCCCCTCCACCCCCCGCCTTAAAGATACATCCTCTGGTTCTCGATTCCCCTACACTGGATAAAGACCATCTTGTTCTCAGAACTTGGATGCCTTGTTCTCAGACCTGGCAGTAAGACAGGAAGACCTGACAATGAGTGCACAGTCATAGAGTCACGTGTGTCATAGATACAGTGTGGAAGGAGGCCCTTCAGCCCAACTTGCCCACACCGGCCAACATGTCCCAGCTAGACTAGCCCCACCTGCCCGTGTTTGGTCCATATCCTTCCAAATCTATCCTATCCATGAATCTGTCTAACTGCTTCTTAAATGTTGGGATAGTCCCTGCCTCAACTACCTCCTCTGGCAGTTTGTTCCATACACCCGCCACCCTTTGTGTGTAAAAGTTACCCCACAGATTCCTATTAAATCTTTTTCCCTTCACTTTAAACCTATGTCATCAGGTCCTCGATCCACCTACTCTGGGTAAGATACTCTGTGCATCTACCTGATCTATTTCTCTCATGATTTTATACACCTCTATAAGATCACCCCTCATCCTCCTGTGCTCCAAGGAATAGAGTCCCAGTCTGCTCAACCTCTCCCTACTGCTCAGACCCTCTAGTCCAGGCAACATCCTTGTAGAAGTTGTCAGGCACTGACTGAGGTGTGGTGGGGCTTGCGGGTGAACTCCTGACCCCTTGGCAAGACGGGTGATGATGCAGTTAGAGGATAAAGATGCAGCTTCTCCGCATCTCCCAGTCCTGTGAACCCTGTAGAAAAATACAGCACGGAAACGGGCCCTTCAACCTACCAAGTCCACAGCGACCAGCGACCCCCACACATTAACACTATCCTACACACACTAGGGACAATTTACTCATACACCAAGCCAATTAACCTACATACAGCACCTGTACGCCTTTGGAGTGTGGGAGGGAACTGAAGATCTCGGAAAAAACTCACGTGGTCACGGGGAGAACGTACAAACTCCGTACAGACAGCACCAATCGTCGGGATCGAACCCGGGTCTCCGGCGCTGCAATGTAAGGCAGCAACTCTACCGCTGCGCTCCCATGGTGCCCCTTCTTCATCTGTTTCCCTGCAGTGGGTAAGAATGACAGTGCTGCCACTTGTAAGGTCCTAGCTGCTGAGAGTAACATGTGTTGCGTTGGTGCACTGAAAGTGTTGATGACTGATTAACTGTGAACTTACCATAGACCTAATGTCAGATTTGATCTGGGATGGGGGATGGGTAAAATGAGCCAGAGGGTGGGAGTGTTGATTTAACAAAGTATTTTTCATCATTAATTAATATTGCTTCCTTTAATGCAGAACAACAGCTTTCATCACATTAATACATCTGCTGCATCATATCTTTGCTTGTGTGACACTCCTTGAAAGCCATGCCAGGAGAAGTTAGACACAAAAAGTTGTTGTAACTCAGCGGGACAGGCAGCGTCCCTGGAGAGAAGGTATTGACAATAGACAATAGGTTCAGGAGTAGGCCATTCGGCCCCGAGAGCCAGCACTGCTATTTAATGTGATCATGGCTGATCTTCCACAACCCCGGTTTGGTGACGTTTCGGATCGAGACCCTTCTTCAGATGAGCACCAGGTCATCATCTCACAGATCATCTCTGATTTGATCACTTCCGGCTGTCTGCCCTCCACAGCCTCCAATCGTATCATCCCCCAGCCCCACACGGCCTGGTTTTACCTTTTCCCAAAATCCACAAACAGAACTGCCCCAATGTCCATCATATGTTAACCCACTCATTCCTGGGATAAATTCTTGTAAATCTCTTCTGCACCCTCTCCAGAGCCAGCACATTCTTCCTCAGATATGGTGCCCAAAATGGCTCACAATATTCCAAAAATGCAGCCTGACCAGTTGCAATATGCTGGTGTCTTGCAAGCATTGTATCTGGGAATACAAGTTATTATCTTTAATATTAACAAATTTTCATCCTTAATCTCATTTCCTAAAGATACAATAAAGCAGCATTAGTGCATTGTGTCAGATCCAACATTCAGCTCGATTAATTTCAGTGGAATGTGATTTCAGAAATGGAATTCCTACACACGTGTAACTGAATCACGCATTTAGCACAACTAACTGTGGAGAAAATTCTACTCCATACAGCTTTGCTTATCCACCACTGGGAGAATAGTTTAATAAGAACACTATTCCAATCCTCCAGAGTCACAGATTTAACCCAGAGAATTGGAGTGTGTGCAGTGCGTTACTCCAGATCAGTTTTACAACACTTCTGACTTGAACAAATAGAGGATAGTTGGGCCCCAGATCTCTACTGACCAATTGTACAGGTCCACAACGTGAACGTGTCTTATCATGGTGACATTTCTGACTCCACACAGGACACCAGAACATGCCGTCATCTCATTACTTAAACTTCTCTCATATTAAGTAACTTCCACTAGCACTTACATACCCCCTTGCCCCCTTCCTCCATCCTAGTCATCTAACCAGTTCCACAGTTGGCCACATCGTATCACATTGAGTCTGAAGAAGGATCCCAACCCAAAACATCACCCATCCTTTTTCTCCAGAGGTGCTGCCTGACCCATTGAGTTGCTCCAGCACTTGGTGCCCACATTGTATCCCTCTTGAGATCACACCTTCCCTAACCAACAGTGGGGCCTAACAGGGCACCTCCCTGCCTGAGGTCATTTGTAGCTGGCCCTGATTGCTTCTGGTCTTTTCTCACCTCCCCCTTTACTCTCAGTCTGATGGAGGGTCCCAACCCAAAACGTCAACTATCCTTTGTCTCCAGAGATGCTCTCTGGCCTGCTGAGTTACCCCAGCTCTTTGTGTCTATCATCTGATTCCCACTTGTTTGTCAAAAGAGTAACTAGAATCGTAGAGTCATAGATTTGTACAGCACGGAAACAGGCCCTTCGGCCCACCTTGTCCATGATGACCAAGTTGTCATTCTGTGCCAGTCCCATTTGCCAACATTTGCCCCATAACCCTCTAAACCCTTCCCATCCATATATTTGTTGAAATGTGCCTTCAAAATCATAACTTTATCCTATTCTACAACTTCCTCTGGCAGCTCATTCTTGAGTGAAAATATGCCCCTGGAGTCCCTATTAATTCTCACCTCTCTCACCTTAAGCCTTTGATCGCTAACTTTAGAATACTCTGCCCTTGGATAAAAACTGTGCTTGCTCACTTAATCCATGCTCCTCATGATTTTGTACACCTCAGTTACGTCACCTCTCAGCCTCCTCTGCTCTAAAGACAACAGGGTCTGCCTATCCAACCTCTGGTTGAATAGTGCTAACCAGTCAGCAGAAAGACTATACATGATTACAATCCAGCGGTCCACACAGTACAGATACAGGATAAAAGGAATGATGTTTAGTGCAAGATAAAGTCTGGTAAAAGCTGAAAGATAGTCCAGGGATCTCCAATGATGTAGATGGGAAGTCAGGGCCGCTCTCTAGTTGGTGATAGGATGGTTCCGTTGCCTGATCACAGCTGAGATTCTGACCATGGGTGCTGTCTGTACGGAGTTTGCACGCTCTCCCTGTGAATGTGTGGGTTTTCACCAGGCAATCTGGCTTCCACCCATATTCCAAAGACATGCAGCCTTGTAGGTTAATTGGCTTCTGTAAATTGACCCTAGTGTGTGTGTGTAGGATGGAACTAACGGACGGGGTGATCATTGATCGGTGCAGACTCGGTGGGCCAAAGGGCCAGTGTATCTCTAAACTAAAGAAACTGTCCCAAAATCTGGAGAGGCATGTGGGATACTCTTGGATCATTGACACTTTGGGCAGCACAAGGTGGCGCAGCGGTAGAGTTGCTGCCTTACAGCACTTGCAGCGTCCGAGACCCGGGCTCAATCCCGGCTAAGGGGTCTTATCTGTCTGTGCGGAGTTTGGACGTTCTCTCCGTGACTGCGTGGGTTTTCTCCGAGATTCTCGGTTTCCTCCCACATTCCAAAAATGTGCAGGTTTGTAGGTTAATTGGCTTGGTATATGTGCAAAATGTCCCCAGTGTGTGTAGGGGAGCGTTAGTGTGCGGGGATGCGGAGTTGGTGGTGGGCCGAAGGGCCCGTTTCCGTGCTATCTCTCTAAACTAAACTTCGGTGAGCAAAAGCTCCGAGGCAAAGCAGAGAAGCACTGTGCGGTGGACCTCTGCAGAGCGGCTGGTGGCCTGTGCGGTGGGTCCTCCGCTCTTCTTCACCCATGCAATGCAAGGACTGTGCTAAATTGAAATGGCGGGAGTTGATTAAGTGATACATTTTAGCATCTGAAAGAGTTTCAGCAACACTGCGTGGGTTATCTCCGCACAAGCCTCTGAGCTAATCAAATTATTCAGCGCTAAAGACAGCTCGGCATTCTGCAGCTGCACTTGCAGAGCCCAGCTGAGATCAAATGCTAATCAGTCGCTCGCTAATATTTATTTCCACTGTCAGCACTCCCTCCATGTTTGTTTACGGAGCAGTGCCTCCTGCTGAATGGACGGACGGACGCAGCAGAAATTAATATAGATGCAGGAAAGATGATGGCCAGGCGGCGGAAGAAAATCAAAAAAATACTGCACAGAAACTGGAAATCGGTCCACTAATAAATGCACAGACAACACTGCCATTCAGACAGATTGCGAGATGGATTCACCGCAAGAGGATGAGGCAGACAGGCAGATGAGTAAGTTAGATAAAATATGGCTGGATGGGATGATATAGATCAAGGGGAAGGGGATGGTGGTGGATAAGTTTATTACTCTGAAAAGGTGAGCCAAAAATAATAGATCTGTAACGTAAGATGGACAGAAATGAATAGATAGGCAGACTGATAACTCGGATAAGATCAATATTTTATGTTCTGTTGACAGATCATTTGCATTGGAGGTAGATAAAATAGGCAAAGTTAGATGAAATTGAAAATAAGCTAACGTGTGGGCTGATTGATAACAGATAAGATTAAAAAAAAAAGGAAATGTTACATTGGTAATAAGACAGGGAAAACAGTGAGAGAGAAGACGGGCAGATAACAGGAGAGATAACAAAACAAATGGATATTTAATTCAGATAAGGTAGAGCGGTAACGTAGGTAAGACAGGTAGATAAATGAAGTGGGTGGACACTGGTTGGGTTACAAAAATGAATAACTCCAGGAAGGCTCAGATGAAATGTGTAATTCGAGTGGGACAGAGGTGAACAAGAGTAACAGCGCGCAGCCTACCCCCCCCCCCCCCCCCCCCCCCAACTATTGTTTCATTATTTGCCCTTGTGTCCGTGCATGGAAAATAAAAAGGGCAACGATGAAAAAAATATACACCCCCCCCCCCCCCTTCTCCGTAACACAAGAACTATGGACACAAACAGTATTTTGTGGAGGGGATGGATATAAAATATGTAAGAACTCGCCATTAAAATTATACCAAGAGCATAAAATGAAACGATCAAACAGGGGTTTGTGCGAGGGAAATATTTTTGCAAGCAATCATCTCCTTCACAATTTGAATGGGTCCTCAGACGCAGTTACATATATCCCGTGTCTCCCATTCAAGTAACTGCCTACAGCTATTTATGGAGCTGATGCCTGTTCGCTGGTATCTCGGGGACCTGCCTGGGCAAACAAGGAATTGTCGATCAAGTGGAAATTAATTAGTAAATTGTTCTGGCAGAAGTTTGCAGCTTAATGATGCTTCCCGCCCAGGCCTGAGGGCACAGTACTTCCACTGCTGTTTCCCCAGCTCTCCCCGCTCCCACCGGCACAAAGTAAAACTGCCCCGTGCGTCCCGGCAAAGGCCAGGGTCACAGTGCAGTGCAAGGTTGCAGCCGTGACTGTCAGAGGCTGCATTTACATGGCGCCTCACGCCCGCAGTTGTCCCCGTTTCTGTTGCCGAAGGAGGGAGTTTTTCGAGCGATGAAACTGGATTGACACCTACTCCCCCTCTCACCTCCACACAACCTCGCCTACAGTCCAATCCTCTCCTTCATCATGACCTGGCTGTGACATCTGTCTACACTCGCAGTATCTACACACCTCTCCGCACTGGCCCTCTCCGCACTGGCCCTCTCCACACCGGCCCTCCACACTGGCCCTCTCCACTGGCCCTCTCCGCACTGGCCCTCTCTCCACTAGCCCTCTCCGCACCGGCCCTCTCCGCACCGGCCCTCTACACTGGCCCTCTACACTGGCCCTCTACACTGGCCCTCTCCGCACCCGCCCTCTACACTGGCCCTCTACACTGGCCCTCTCTCCACTGGCCCTCTCCACACCAGCCCTCTGCACTGGCCCTCTCTACACTGGCCCTCTCCACACTGGCCCTCTCCACACCGGCCCTCCACACACCAGGCCCTCTACACTGGCCCTCTCTACACTGGCCCTCTACACTGGCCCTCTCACACTGGCCCTCTCCACACTGGCCCTCTACACTGGCCCTCTCCGCACCAGCCCTCTACACTGGCCCTCTCCACACTGGCCCTCTACACTGGCCCTCTCCGCACCAGCCGTCTACACTGGCCCTCTCCACACTGGCCCTCTCTGCACTGGCCCTCTCCACACTGGCCCTCCACACCGGCCCTCCACACTGGCCCTCTCCCCCCTCCACACTGGCCCTCACTGGCCGCACTGGCCCTCTCCACACTGGCCCTCTCTCTACACTGGCCCTCTCCACACTGGCCCTCTTCGCACTGGCCCTCTCTGGCCCACTGGCCCCCTCCACACCGGCCCTCCACACTGTCATTCTCTACACTGGGCCCTCTCCCCACTGGCCCTCTCCCCACCGGCCCTCTCTCCACTGGCCCTGTCCATTCTAGCTCTCTCTGCACTGGCTCTCTCTGCACTGTCCCTCTGTGCACTGGCATTCTCTACACTGGCATTCTCTGCACTGGCATTCTCTGCACTGGCCCTCTCTGCACTGGCCCTCTCTGCACTGGCCCTCTGTCCATTCTAGTCCTCTCTGCACTGGCCCTCTGTCCATTCTAGTCCTCTCTGCACTGGCCCTCTGTCCATTCTAGTCCTCTCTGCACTAGGCTTCTCTGCACTGGCCCTCTGTCCATTCTAGTCCTCTCTGCACTAGGCTTCTCTACACTAGCCCTGTGCACTCTTGCCCTCTGTGAACGAGAGGTCCTCCCTCCCCTCCCACTCACACACTCACCATCAAGTGTCACGTTCCAGCTAATTGCCAGCCTCATTGAAGACCTGTTAACTGGGAGCAAAAATGAGACTGTTGAATATGATAATTTATTCATGAATTAGCTTAATGAGACTAGGCTACAGACAGTGTTTACATTCCGACTATCTTTTTTTCTTGGTTCCTTAGCTCCCTGCGCTGGGACATCTGACTGCTCGTCATGTTTCGCCATCTTCTTCAGGCATCTGCGAGAGTTGAATCCCTCAAGATGCCAGGTTGATTAGATTATAAAAGCATGCATTACTCACCTTGCATTGTAGGCGCTGACAGTAGCAGGGCCTAACCAGGTAACCTGCTCCCCATTCCAATGCATTCACTTTTACTGGAGCAACAAGGGCCTGCAGATGCTGGTTAATACACAAAAGGACAGAGTGCTGGAGTAGGTTAGCCTAGAGATACAGCATGGAAACAGTCCTTTTGGCCGACTGAGTCCACATTGATCACTGGTTCAATGGTCTATGCTTTTGTGTCTGAAAAAGGGTCTCGACCCGAAACGTCACCGATTCCTTTTCTCCAGACACGCTGCCTGACCCGCTGAGTTACTCCAGAATTTTGTGTCTATCTTCTGACCATCGATCACCCATTCGCTCCGGTTCTATATTATCCCACTTTTGCACCCTACACACTAGGGGGCAATTTACAGAAGGCCGATTAACCTACAAGCCTGCACGTCTTTGGGATGTGGGAGGATACCGGAGCACCTGGAGAAAACCCACAGGGAGAACGTGCACACTCCACATAGACAACACCCAAGGTCAGGATCGAACCCAGGTTTCTGGCTTTAGTGAGGCACCAGGTCTACTGCTGAGCCACTGTGCCGCCCCAAAAGTAACTCAGCAGATCAGGCAGCATCTCTGGAGAAGATGGACAGGTGCCGCTTTGGGTCAGGTCTGAAGAAGGATTCTGTTTTACGCTCTTTACTAATTCTCTCCCATTCTCCATCCTATTTAGCCACATTTTCTTCCTTACTTGGAGGAACACCCTCAAATTAGGGAAGGGATATCACCCGAGGGGGTCACGTGAGTGTCAAGGGGGTCGGCTCCCCCTACTTTAGAAACATAGTCTGAAGAACGGTTCCAACCCGAAACGTCACCCATCCCTTCCCTGCAGAGATGCTGCCTGACCCGCTGAGTTACTCCAGCACTTTGTGTTTATCTTTGGTGTCAACCATCATCTGCAGTTCTTTGTTTCTACATGTTGACCAGGCATTAGATGCAATTCTTTATAATATCCTACGAAGTGGGCTTTTGGTTCTGTTACACCCCCTCTATAAGATGTTTTTGATGCTGCGTTGAAGATGACAAGCCCATACACATACATCGCTTGTGTAGGAAGGAACTGCAGAGGCTGGTTTACACCGACGATAGACATGAAATGCTGGAGTAACTCAGCGGGACAGGCAACTTCTCTGTATAGAAGGAACAGGGGATGTTCCGGGTCGAAACCCTTCCTTACACTGAGTCAGGGGAGAGGGAGACACAGAGAAATGGAAGGGTAAGGTGTGAAAATAGGACATCAAAGGGGATGTAGAATAGATTAATGTTAGCTAGGGAAGGTGACAATGAAGCATACAGAGATAAAATGTAATCAGGAGCACGGGTCAGACTGGTCATAGAACTAGGATGGGGGATGGATGGAGAGAGAAGGAAAGCAAAGGATACTTGAAGATTGAGGTCAATATTCATACTGTTGGGTTGTAAGCTGCCCAAGAAAAATATGAGGTGCTGCTCCTCCGATATACGTTGGACCTCACTCTGTCTATCATGTACGTCACTTAATCTTTTGAACGGGACGTTAAGCTGAGACCCGCTCAGATACTCCTAACAGACCCCCATGGAGGTATTTGAGAAATTGCACGGAAGTTGCCATCTGGTGTCGTGGGCAATGCTGATCCTTTAGCCAACAGTACTGAAACAAATCCTTTGTTCGTAAGGGAGAGGGTAGGGCTGAAGATGTCCTGGTTAGGTTGCTCCTGGGCCTGGCCAAGCTGGCCATCCGTGAGTCATGGCACCAGGCGGAAGAGGGTTCTGCCCGAGCCGGCTGCCTGCCCCTTTTCCGGGGGTACCTCAGTGCCCGGGTGGTACTAGAGAGAGGCTATGAACTGTCCACGGGGACCCTGGGGATTTCCGGGACCGTTGGGCACCTCGGGGGGTGGAATACATCCTTGACAAGGATTGTAATATTATTGTTTAAGAGTGTAACATTTAAGAATATTTGTTTAGAAAATTAAGTGATTTTGTATTATGGTGGTTGGTTTGTTTGGTATTGTTTTGTAATGTATATATTATTGCACTAATTGATGAAATTAATTTTTGTTAAAAAAAACACAAAACTTCTCATTAGCTGATTGCTGTTTGTGGGCACACGCTGAGTACAAATTGGCAACTGCGTTTTCTATATTACATCAGTGGTTACAGTTTAAAAGTAGTTCTTTGCCGGCAAAGTAGTTGGGACACATTGAGACCATCCAGGTTACTATATGGTCAAGAGTGTTCATTTGCCATGTGCACCAGACATGAACTGGAACAATGAAATTCTTACTTGCTACAGCTTTAAAGGGAACATTGGATGCAACATCAACAACAATGAATTATCAGTAATTCCAAACTGGTCCTTCATCATGCAAAAACCAAAGTCCATGGAGCATCTCTCATAGTGCAAAGTCTGTAGTGGTTGGTTGCTGAGGTGGAGTTGTGGATAGTTTGTGCAGGGTGGTTCAAGAACCTGTGTTTAAGAAGGAACTGCAGATGCTGGAAAATCGAAGGTACACAAAAATGCTGGAGAAACTCAGCGGGTGCAGCAGCATCTATGGAGCGAAGGAAATAGGAAGAAGGGTTTTGGCCCGAAACGTTGCCTATTTCCTTCGCTCCATAGATGCTGCTGCACCCGTTGAGTTTCGCCAGCATTTTTGTGTACCTTTGGTTCAAGAACCTGATGGTCACTGAGAGCATGACCAGGGTCATGTGGGTCTTTGATGATATTGGTTTCCTTTTTGAAGAAGCACTTCGTATAGATCCCTTCAGTGGTGGGTAAGTCAGTGCCCGTGATGGACAATGCAGTATCCACAGCCTCCTTCATTCCTTGCCGTTCGAGTTGCCGAACCAGGCAGTAATGCAACCAGACAGTATGCTCTCTGCCGTACACTTGCAGACGTATTTGGCGGCATGTTGAATCTGCACAAACCTCTGAGGAGGGAACGGCAATGGTGATCTTGGTTTGTGAATGCATCAACATGCATGGCCCAGAGAATTAAGCTGTTGACTATCTCCACCGCCTTCCTAGCAATGGAGACGGGCGGGCACCATTCCTCGTTCCTCAGCTTTCCCTTCCTGAAGTCAACAATCCACTCCTTAATTTCTGATCAGTCTGAAGAAGGGTCTCGACACTGAAATGTCACCCATTCCTTCTCTCCAGAGATGCTGCCTGTCCCGCTGAGTTGCTCCAGCATTTTGTGTCTATATCCACTACTTGGTTTTGTTAATGTTGAGAGCATGATTGTTGACTCAGCACCACTCAACCAGACGCAATTCTTTCTTTTCTCAGCACCTGCACAGTCTGTACAGAGTTTGTACGTTCTCCCCATGACCTGCATAGGTTTTCTCCAGGAGCTCCGGTTTCCTCCCACACTCCAAAGACGCACAGGCTTGTAGGTTAATTGGCTTGGTATAAATGTAAATTGTCCCTGGTATGTGTAGGATAGTGCAAGTGTGTGGGGATCGCTGGTCGGCGCAGACTCGTTGGGCCGAAGGGCCTGTTTCCACACTGTATCTCTAAACTAAACTAAAACTAAACCCGCTCTTAACCTTAACGTTACAAAGCTTTAAAAATGACATACAACAATTTTGAGACCATAGTATTTACAAACTTGGCTCACTATAAAATATCTTAATAATTTTATCCTTTGGTGCATGAAGTCTAAGTGTTTTAATGGTGCATTAGTCCTGCTCAGCAGACTCCCTTCCTCGAAAAAAAAAAAACACTGCTGTTTTTTCTGTTCCATTAATTCAGTAGATATTAAAATATCACTGTATTCTTAACTAGTCTATGAAATGTTAACCTACCATGAACACGTGTGTGTGTGTGCGGGTGTGTGTGTTTCACTCTTTATGCTTCTGCTAAATGTTTAAATTATATTTCATTCTCTTACGCTCTTTCCCATAACCGATTGCTCATGCCAACAGACAACATCACAGCTGCCGGCTGCCTGAGATCCTTTTGCAAGAAAGTAGCATCAGAAGTGTAAATCTCTCGTTGCAGCAGTGGTAATCGTTAGAGGGGCTTTCTTTAAGTGTGGTAGCAAATGACCTCACTTCGCCACTGATCGCAAACCTCAAAACTACCTGTATTTATTGCCCCCCCCCCCCCCCCTCAATTGCCCCTGAACTGAAGAAAGTGTTTGAAGTCAACCACATTGATGGACCTAGAGGTAATAGTAAATGGAAGATAAACACAAAGTTACTCAGCGGGCCAGGCAGCATCTCTGGAGAAAAGGAATAGGTGATGTTTCAGGCCGAGACATTAGGACATTGGTGAACTGGAATTTTTACAGCAGGGAAGTAGTTGAGGCAGGTTCGACACAACATTTCAGATATTTGGACAGTTACATGAATAGGAGTTTAGAGGGACATGCGCCAAATGTGAGCAAATGGGTCTAACTTTGATGAGACAGCGTGGTCAGCGTGGACAGATTGGGCCGAAAGGCCTGTTTCCGTGCTGTAGGACTATGACTCCAATAAATGCAAGGTAACCGCTACTGAGTCTAGCTTTTAAATTCCACTGTCATTTAATTATTCCTCAGCTACTGACGTGAGGTTTTCAATTCATGTCTATTAGATTCTTGCTAACTCAATTCAATAGAATTCAATGCAGTCTAGATTCCCTAGATTGTTATAAGAATATAAACTGATGGAAATGCTCCTCAGGTCGGGCAGCAACAGTGGAAAGAAAACTAGAGTTCATGTTTTACTTGAGGTTATATGCACTGTCCTGTTTGTATCAGAGCCGGCCATATCTGCATTCTGTGAGACTTGCTCAGGTTTTCTCTCCACCTTAGTATAATATGGTCATTGCCTATGGTCTTGCTGTTAGGAACAAATAATACAAGGAAGCTAAGAAAAGAGGAACTGCAGATGTTGGTTTGCAAAAGAAAGGCACAAAGTGCCTGAGTAACCCAGAGAATCAAACCGCATCCCTGGAGAACATGGATATGTGGTACCTGGAGAACATGGATAGGTGATAGGCGCGTCTGAGTCTGAAGAAGGGTCTCAACCCGAAACGTCACCTATTCCTTCTCTCCAGAGATGCTGCCTGTCCGGCTGAGTTACTCCAGCATTTTGTGTCTATCTATGGATAGGTGATACCTGGAGAATGTGGATACAAGGAAGCTTCATGTGCTTTTAGCTGGCACATCGATGCCACATTGACACATCCTATCACCGATATTCCCTTCGATCTACCCAGCCCTCCCCAGCTTCACTGCAGCAGAAAACAAACTTGTTCTCTCTCTTCTCATGTTTGAAATGAACATTCTCAAACATTAGTCACTAACTCTCTCTCCCTTTCCACAGATGCTGCCCGACCCGATAATGTGTTCCCAGCATTTTCTCGTTTTATTTCAGATTTCCAGCTACTTAATTTCAAAGAAATTCACTGTGAGGGCATTGTTTAATGGGAGAGTGAGTTAAATAGACACAAAAAACTGGAGTATCTCAACGGGTCAGACAGCATTCCTGGAGAAAAGGAATAGGTGACGTTTTGGGTCGAGACCCTTCTTCAAATGGGTCTTTTTGTGTCTATCTTTGGTTTAAACCAGCAACTGCAGTTCCTTCCTACATAGAGTTTGAATGAAGTCGTTTTTGGGTTTAGAGAGGAATGTTGAATTAATTGTGATAAATAAGGTTCTAATATGTTTGTCGGCGTGGATGTCAAGAGGCTACTCCCTCTCACTGGAGAACAATGGGCAAAATAATGGCCCATCCAGTTAGAGCTAAAATGTGGAGAATTTTCTTTAAGTAGTGTCACAAATCTTAGCAATTATTTCCGTCCGAGGGCTGCAGACATTCAGTGATTGAGGATTTTTCAGGTTAAAAATAGATGATTAGGCATTAGGCAGTTTGGGGATTATTGGGGGGTGGTGCCAAAGTGATGAAGAGGCAAGGGATTGGCTCTGGGTCTCACTGAGAGGTGAAATAATCGAAGGGGCTGTAAGACATCATGACATCATGATCTTTGGGTCTCATCAACCATTCGCCACAGAGGGAAACTGACTGAGCATGTTTCCGGCACAGGGTCGGCACGGTGGCGCAGCGATTAGATCCACTGCTTCACAGCGCCAGAGACACAGGTTTGCTCCTGACTACGGGTGCTCGCTGTGTAGAATTTGCACGTTCTCCTTGGGACCGCGTGGGTTTCCTCCAGGTGCTCCAGTTTCCTCGCAAATCCCAGAGTAGTTGAGTAAAGGGTTTGTAGGTTAATTGACCCTCTGCAAATCCCCCCCCCCCCCCCCCCCCCCCCCCCCCCCCCCCCCCCCCCCCCCCCCCGCACTGTGCAAATTGCCCCCTTGGAAGTGGATGAAAAAGTGGGATAACATACAGGGTGATAGAACGGACTGTTTTCACGCTGTATCTCAAAACTCAAAGCAAACAAAACATTTCCAATTCCATTGCCCACCTTTGTGATTAGATGTTAAGAAGTGAAGTTTAAATGGATTGTGGGACAAATTGATTCTGGCTCCGTGTTCTTTCCTTATTTATACGCTTTAGCCTGTAAATAAGAACAGTGCGGAAGGTGAGTTCAGGGAGGAAGCACTTCATAGCTCCAATGCCCTAAATCTCCTCACCCGGAGTCAAGTGTGAATGATCTCTGACCCCACACAATCAACGGCTTGTGAGGCATCAGCACGACCAGTTTCTGTTTAGACTATGTGCGCTTTCTGCCCAAATTGTATTTTTTCAATTCGACTCTTCCCGAGGACCATTTCCAACGTGGGTGATTTAGTTTTACAGAGTGATAGCTTTGTTGCCAGGCTCAATTGCAATCATGCATTGTCCTTCCGCCGACTGGTTAGCACACGACCAAAAGCTTTTCACTGTACCTCGGTACTCACGACAATAATAAACGAGACTAAACTGAATTAACATGTTTACATATCTGGAGGATGGGAAAAGGTGATGTTTCGGATCGGGACCCTTCTTCAGACTGAGAGTCGGGGAAACTAGATATATGAAAATAATTCAGGTTTCTGACCCGAAACGTCACCTATTCCTTTTCCCCAGAGATGGAGAGAAGGCAGGTACAGGATACTGAGTTGGATGATCATCCATGATCATATTGAATGGCGGTGCAGGCTCGAAGGGCCGAATGGCCTACTCCTGCACCTATTTTCTATGTCTCTATGTTGCCTGAACCACTGAGTTATTCCAGTGTCTATCTTCAGTGGAAGCCAATATCCATAGTTCCTTCCTGCACATATGTACATATCTGTTGTGCTACTGCAAGTAAGAATCTCGTTGTTCCGTTTTGGGATACATGACCTATAAAACATTCTTGACTCGTGACTTGACTTCCATTTTGCCAGAGACCTGTAGGTCTTGTTTCAAATTAAAATGGAAATATCTTTCATGGCGTGAGAAGTGTCAGGATTAGAGGCAGTGAGAGACTGGCTGCCCACCAACATGAGTACAAGGGTGAGGTGAGGAGGGCGGAGAGGAGGTCAACTCTGACAGGAAAAGCCCAGACCACTAACCATCAGGCGAGAGCAGCGCATTAGATTTCACACCCAACAACCATCGAATTGGTAACCTCAACAGTGGAAGGTAATCTGTAGGAAGGAACTGCAGAAGCTGGTTTACACCGAAGTTAGACACAAAATGCTGGAGTAAATCAGCGGGACAGGCAGCATCTCTGGAGAGAAGGAATGGGTGATGTCTTGGGTCAAGACTCTTCTTCTGACTCGACCCGAAACA
Source organism: Leucoraja erinaceus (assembly GCF_028641065.1). NCBI lineage: Eukaryota > Metazoa > Chordata > Chondrichthyes > Rajiformes > Rajidae > Leucoraja > Leucoraja erinaceus. The sequence continues at coordinate 17,277,255 of NC_073401.1, forward strand.
TCACCCATTCCTTCCCTCCAGAGATGCTGTCTGTCCCATTGAGTTACTCCAGCAGTTCGTGTCTATCTTCAGAGGAAGGTAATCCTTATTTTAACACCTTCGAAACACAATCAAGTTTAAAGCATTGCATTCTCAAGGAACAGCATCTCATTTTCTAATTGGTGCATTATATATTCGCAGACTGAGTATTCAGTTCAACAATAGCAGATAGCCATCAGTTCCAGCATTTCTATTTCAGATTCCTAGCACTTAACAGTTTTTCCCTTGGAAAGTGAAGAAATTGATTCTATTTCTCACATTTAAACTTCTTCCACACAGGTATTTTTGTCCCTCAGACATTCCATTTGCAACCCTTATAATCTCTTTCTGTTAGTTATTTATCCTCTCCTATTCCCATTCAGGTCCCCGATCACTCCTCCTGTTAACTGTACCTTAAAACTTGTTTGTCTTTTCTTCTGTTTTGATGAAAGGTAATTTGACTTGAAGCGCTAGCAGTTTCTCTCTCTACAGATGCTGCCTGGCCTTTTGGTTACTCCCAGTGTTGTCATTTTACAGCCAGAGGGTGGTGAATCTGTGGAAATCATTGGCAAAGACGACTGTGAAGGCCAAGTCTTTGGATGCTTTTAAAGCAGAGATTGATCGGTTCATGATTAGTATAAAGGGACAGAAGTTTAGGGGTAACATGAGGGGGAACTTCTTTACTCAGAGAGTGGTAGCGGTGTGGAATGAGCTTCCAGTGGAAGTGGTGGCGGCAGGTTCGTTGGTATCATTTAAAAATAAATTGGATAGGCATATGGATGAGAAGAGACTGGAGGGCTATGGTATGAGTGCAGGCAGGTGGGACTAAGGGAAAAAAGTTCAGCACAGACTTGTAGGGCCGAGATGGCTTGTTTCCGTGCTGTAATTGTTATATGGTTATATGGTTAAAAAAAAGATGCCAAAAGTTACAGAGAGAAGGCAGGAGATTGAGTTTGAAAAGGAATGAAAAATCAGCCATGATTGAATAGCGGAGTAGACTCGATGGGCCAGATGGCCTAATTCTGCTCCAATGACATGAACTTATTTATAAACATACTCAATTCTTTTTTTACGTTGGTACGGCATACCGACTCATTGAAGAAGTTGAAAACTAGATTTGCCAATTTTTAATATTGGAAACAGATTACTAGAAGGGCCGAATGGCCTCCTCCTGCACCTATTTTCTATGTTTCTAATCGATGGGCCGAATGGCCTAATTCTGTTCCTATGACTTATGGACCTATACCCATTGCCATTAGATGTAATTTGCCGTCCGTGCCAAATAGATCTCAACGTAACCTTGTATTTGTACTGGTGTTCATGTCTTAAACCCACATTATCTGGACTGATAATTCAGTTGTCTAATGCTGTGCCATTAGACAACATCAAACTGAGGCCCTGTGACACATCCCACCATACTTTACAGGAAAGATTATGGATGCTCTCCCTCATGTCTCAGGATATTTAGATCTTTCAAACAGATTCAAAATCATATTGCCCCATCATTGTCACCTTGTTTTGTGAGTCCTTTTCTTGTTAGTAATTAGATTTTAGACTTTAGAGATACAATGTGGAAATGGGCCCTTCGGCCCACCAAGTCCATGCTGCCCAGCGATCCCAATACACTAGCACTAGTCCTACACTTTAGGGACAATTTACAACCTTTACCAAAGCCAATTAACCTACAAACCTGTACATCTGTGGAGCGTGGGTGGAGACTGGAGCATCCGGAGAAAGCCCACACAGGTCACAGGGAGGACGTACAAACTCCTTACAGGCAGCACCAGTAGTCAGGATCAAACGGGGGTCTCTGGCGCTGTAAAGCAGCAACTCTACCAGCTATGCCACTGTGCTGCCCTTTAGTTAGTTGAATTTCATTAGTTGGACATCCTCCATTGCAGCACATCCTTGGAATTAAATAGATGTTGGTGATTTTTAACACTCAAATATCTATATCATATCAAAAGCATCCATTTATCCTGTCAACTTTAGCTGATCTCAATCCAGCTTTTAACCTGTATCAGTTCATAATATCTCATAGACTCCCCCATGACCATTGCACTCTGGATCTATGCCTACATGAGAATTTGTAGATTGAGCCAAGGCCATGGTACTTCCTCTACCGATGGATACATCCTTGTTCTTCCACTCTTCACCTTTATTTTCACTCTGATCTTCTTTGCGATCTTCTTTTCTCTAAAGTTCCACTAGTCAACCCACTGCAAGGCATCTGAGAAGGGAAGGTGAACTGGGGGAAAACACAGCTCGAAGGTGATACTAATTGCCAAGCGGGCGGGGTGGGGGGGGGGGGGGGTGAAGCGGAGCCCTTGAGAAAGCTTGGTGTGGAAACAAGATGGAATAATAACTGTAGATAGGTGGGAGGACGAATTTGGAGTGTGATCTCAGAGACGCGGCAGGAAAGGAGGAGGTGATCACTCAAGCAGAAAGTGGCTGAACATTAAACCTACATCATGTTCAAAGCAGCAAACAATCATCAATAATTCTTTAATGAGATTATACGGTTGTTATTTTCCTTCTGAGCAGAGTAGCCAGCACTCAAAAGGTTTACTGAAGCGGTGATAACCAAATCATACCCAGGTGAGAGACGTTCTCCATCACCAACAAGAGCAGACACCACACACACACACTCCCTCGTCAACACACACCAACACCCAACACCTTGCTCATGTAAGAGTACCAGCACAATGACACACATACACATACATGCTGCTCACATACTGACATACATACATACATGCTGCTCACAGACACACATGCTGACATGCATACACTGACATATACACACATACTTACATACTGCACATATAGACACACATGTTGCCATGCATACACACATACATGCCGTGCACAAACACACATGCTGATATGCATACATACACATGCACGTGCCACTCAATTACACACACACACGCTGACATGCATACACACATATATACAGCACACATACGCACACATGCTGACATACACACACATCCATACTGCACACATAGACACACATGCTGACATGCATACATACATACATGCTGACATGCAGACATACACACACACATGTGCCGTTCAATTACACATATGCTGACATGCATACACACATACATGCCATGCACACACACACACACATGCTGATATGCATACGTACACACATGTACAGACAACCTACACACTTACAGAAATAGTTTACATACAATCAGAAAGAAAAATGAAGCTCACATACCTAGATACACATTGAAATGCAAAAGCAGAGATAAAAATAGTTTGTCAGACAGATACTGAAACATGTGCATTTATATTTATGTATATGTGCTGAATAAGACAAAATAAATTGTTAAAGCTGAGGACTGGCATATGCAGAGGTATGTATATCTCAGATACGGGGACCAGTAATTGAAAGGCACATACAGTACATTTAAATCGAATGCCGAGGAAAGATTGTAGTATCCAAGCGCCATGGGCCAGGCTGATGTATGCCGAGTGTCAGTGCAAATAACCTTCTGATAATTATAAGAGAGGGACTCATCCACTGAACTGTCTCCCAGGCATTCACGGAGGATCGAGCAGAGATATCTGAGCAGCTTAGATTTAGGTTAGTTTAGAGATACAGTGCAGAAACAGACCCTTCGGCCCATCGTGTCCGCACTGACCAGCAATCCCCGCACATCAACACTATCCTACACACACACACACACACACACACACACACACACACACACACACACACACACACACACACACACACACACACACACACACACACACACACACACACACAATTAGGGACAATTTACATTTACAATTAACCTGCAAACCTGTGCGTCTTTGGAGTGTGGGAGGAAACTGAAGATCTTGGAGAAAACCCACGCGGTCATGGGGAGAACGTACAAGCTCGTAATCATGATGGAACCTGGGTCACTGGCGGTGAAAGGCAGCAACTCTACCGATGTTCCACCGTGTCACCCTCTCTGCTCTCTCTGCTTCACCCATAGGTCCTGCTTCTTTGGAGGTACAGGAGGCAGTGAAGAAAACAAATGGGATGATGGCCTTCATAGCGAGAGGATTTGAGTATAGGAGCAAGGAGGTCTTACTGCAGTTGTACAGGGCCCTGGTGGGATCACACCTGGAGTATCGTGTGCAGTTTTGGTCTCCTAATTTGAGGAAGGACATTCTTGCTATTGAGGGAGTGCAGCGTAGGTTCACCAGGTTAGTTCACAGGATGGTGGGACTGACCAATGATGAAAGAAGGGTCGACAGGGCATGTATTCACTGGAATTGAAAAGGATGAGCGGGGATCTTATAGAAACATATACAATTCTTAAGGGTTTGGGTAGATGCATGAAAAATGTTCCCCATGTTGGGGGAGTCCAGACCAGGGGGTCACAGTTTAAGAATAAGGGGTAGGCCATTCATGACTGAGATGAGAAAAAACCTTTTCACCCAGAGAATTGTGAATCTGTAGAATTCTCTGCCACAGAAGGTAGTGGAGGCCAATTCACTGGATGTTTTCAAGAGAGAGTTAGATTTAGCTCTTAGGGCTAATGGAATCAAGGGATATGGGGAAAAAGCAGGAACAGGGTACAGATTTTGGATGGTCAGCCATGTTGAATGGCGGTGTTGGCTCAAAGGGCCGAATGGCCTACTCCTGCACCTATTCTCTGTTTATATGTTTATATCCACATGCCACGGATGATTTACAGACTAATTAATTTATAATACCTTGCACCTGCTGGAAGTGGGAGCTAAACCAGAGGAATCCCATGCCATCACAGAGAGAACATGCAAAGTCCACACAAACTGTAGAAACTAGGAACTGCAGATGTTGGTTTACCAAAAAAGAAGCAAAGTGCTGGAGTAACTCAACAGTCAATAGTGCTAGTGCTTTTTATTGTCACACATGTTGATTGTGTTCACACTGTTATTTTCCTTAGTCTAAACAACAAATAACTCAATGGGTCAGGCAGCATCTCTGGATAGGTGAGCATGCATAGACTTTAGACTTTAGAAAACCAGAGCAGAAACAGGATTTTGTAGTTCTCGCCAACCAGCGATCACCCCGTATACCACCACTATCCTTCACACAAGGGACAATTTACTGAAGCCAAATAACCTACCAACCTACATGTCTTTGGAGTGTGGGAGGAAACCCGGAGCTCTGGAGGAAACCTATGTGGTCACAGGGAGAACGTACAGACTCCATACAGACAGCACCCGTAGTCAGGATCGAACCTGGGTCCCTGGCGCTGTAAGGCAGCAACTGTACCGCTGCACCACCGTGCCGCTACAAAAGAAGACACAAGAAAGGCTGAAAAAAAGACCCAAAGTCTGAAGTAGGTTCAGGACCTGAAACATCACCTATCCATGTTCTCCGGAGATTCTGCCTGAGTTACTACAGCCTTTTGTCTCTTCCACATAGACTGTGTCTGAGATGAGGAGGAAACTCAGTGAGGGAACAGCTCCGATAGCTGTTGCCCGTGAATTCCCTCACCTACTCTCACCCCGAACTTGAAAGGCTTGGATAGAGTGGATGTGGAGAGGATGTTTCCACCAATGGGAGAGTCTAGGAGCAGAGGTCATAGCCTCAGAATTTAAGGATGTTCCTTTAAGAAGGAGATGAGGAGGGATTTCTTCTAGTGAGAGAGTGGTGAATCTGGGGAACTGATTGCCACAGAAGGCTGTGGAGGCCAAGCCAATATTATAAGGCAGAGAGAGATAGATAGATTCTTGATTAGTACGGGTGTCAGGGGTTATGGGGAGAAGGCAGGAGAATGGGGTTAAGAAGGAAAGATAGATCAGCCATGATTGAATGGCAGAGTAGACTTGATGGGCCGAATGGCCTCATTCTGCTCCTATCACTTATGAATTTATGAACTTATGAAGCTTTTATTTCTCCAGAGCCCAATCCAAATATTCCCATTACAACAAGTACTGTGAACATTGATGATGAGAGCTGTGACTCCGACCAACTATTGGCATTGGGCCTCTCAGCTTGTTTTGCAAATCTCTTGTCTTTTTTTTGTTAACACACTGCTTCCCCGTTCACAGAGTCATGCCCCCTCCCCTTGTGAATGGCCAGTGGATGCTGTTAGAATTTACATAATTGCAATGGCCTCAAGTTGACACATCTCCTAATGACATTTGCCCGGTATATATTAGGCAGCTCCTGCTGGTCTCCCGGCAAGGGTTAAGGCCTTCAGCAAAGGAGGGGAGAAGAGTGGAATCATCATTCTAATTCCATTGGTAAAATATAACTATCTTACTAAGCGGTGCAGCGGAGATCAGTCTTCCTCTAATTCCCTCCAATTCCCTTCCGCATTTCCCGGACAGGACATTTCTTTTGCTGCTCATCTCATCTCCCACCTTCAAGCTGCAAAGATAAACTCATAACGACTCTGTCAGTGCTCTGATCCGTCCCAGGAAGCGGTTCCTTCAACCCCAAAGCGAACGAAAGAGTTAAACACTGCTGGGGGAGAGGGGAGGGGGGCTACATAACCCCACATCCCCTGAACATAAAACACAATCTAAACGACTTGGACATCCACCAGCAAGGAATAAATAGCCGGCGGGTTCTGCGCTGGAGCCTGCTGATGTGGAGAGTTTCTGTCCCCTCCATCCAGTCTCTCTCACACTTAATATTCCAATCAGCAAGCAAGTCATTGCATTAGCAGCTAGCAGCGCATCACTGCCCTATTGCTAAGGGAATATTACTCACCAGGTCATGGTCTACTGCATAAAATACAGCACTCATAAATCATCATAACTGCCAGCAAATGACAATTAGAATTGAGACGGCAATAACTAGGAAAGAGTTCTTTAATTTAACATCCAATTATTACAAGTTATCACTTCTTAATAAATGTAATATAACAGACAATCAATGTTGCATGTGACATTGTGGCTGCAGCAGTATAGTGAATTTATAACCTCAGGTGGTGCGTGCGGGTGTGGGTGTGAGTGAGTGTGTGTGCGTGTGTGAGTGTACGTGCTCCATCTTGCTCAAATGTTTTGAAAGCCCGGTGAGATTCGAGCGCTAAAGTGCCGCCGACTTGTCCGCTGGTGTGTTTGTGTGTTTTAGTTTGTGAATGGGTCGCTCACGTCAGATGCGGACAGGCAGGCGGGCTCTAGAGTTTTCAAGAAGGAACTGCAGATGCTGGAAAACCGAAGGTACACAAAAATGCTGGAGAAACTCAGCGGGTGCAGCAGCATCTATGGAGCGAAGGGAATAGGTAACGTTTCGGGCCGAAACCCTTCTTCAGCCACTCCAGGCTCTAGAGTTTGATGGGTTGCAAGTTGTATTGTTCGAGTAGAGAGACTCGTGGATTAACCGAGGGACCCGTTACAGTCAATGGTACACACACGCTCAGTACAAACTTTATACTCCCCCCTCGTTCACAGACACAAAGTTTTACTCGATTTCGCTTAAATCCCGCATGTGGCCCAGTGGTGCCCAGACAGAGGCAGTTCAGAATCGTGGACCATATTTCCCACATACTTCACAAATGACACTAAAACACATAGAGCAGCTCTCAAGGCCCATTGTTGCTAAGAGCTTTCATTGTTACAATATTCAGAGGCTGCAGGTGAGCAGAAGGTGAGAAGCAGTGAAGATACCTAACTCCAAGGGGTTCAGTTACTTCTCCTATATGTTCTGGCCTTTTCTCACCTTCAGCTTATCTACCAAAGATAGATACAAAATGCTGAAGTAACAGCATCTCTGGAGAGAAGGAATGGGTGACGTTTCGGGCCGAGACCCTTCTTCACTCTGCGAGTCAGGGGAGAGGGAGCCATAGAGATATGGAAGTGAAAGCGAGAGATCAAAGGGGATTGTGAAGTTCAAGGAAAATGTAGAATGGATCATTGTCGATGGTCATTAGTGAAAGTTTGTCAGAGGAGGGAATATGCCCATCGTATCACGCCATTAACGACAGCGAATAAAATGGGCGGGCAAAGTATTTCCGCTGACAGGTCACTGTACCTCGGTACACGTGACAATAAACTAAACTAAACTCATCATTGAACCACACGAGTAACAGAGCAATGGGCATGCATGAAATGACACAATCTCCATCATCCACTTTGCAGGCTCCCGATCCATTCCCCGTCACATGTTCCAGGTCTGTCTTTCCCGCGGTCCTGAGATGAGGAACAACTTTTTTCACCCGAAGTGTTGTGAATCTGTGGAATTCACTGCCACAGAAGGCAGAGGAGGCCAATTCACTGGATGTATTCAAGAGAGAGTTGGATATAGCTTTTAGGGCTAACGGAATCAAGGGGAGAAAACAGGAACGGGGTACTGATTTGGGATGATCAACCATAATCATATGGAACGGCCGAATGGCCTACTGCTGCACCTATTTTCTATGTTTCGATGGTTAGCTGCTAGTTTTAGCATTCCCTAAATTCTATCTCTTCTTCCATCCCGTAGCACGCTGCGTCTTGTTCAATCCCACCCTGTCAGCTCTCTGCCGCCGTTTCAATTGGATTCCAAAAATAACCACTTTATTCCCAGTGTTTATGCCATTATGTCAGCCCACACTGTGGGCAGCTACAGGGTCATTCTATTATCCAGCAACGTGATAACTCTGCATTGGGGCTGGCATCCATTTGACTCCCTGCTCCCTAGTAATGGGCCTTTTTCTAAGGAATGTAACCAGTGTTTCTATTGGTCGTGCGCGGGGCTAAAATGTCAAAATAAGGCTGGTGTTCACACAAAAAAAACACAGGGTGAGAGAAAGCATTCCCTTTTTATCATTTGGACAGAAAGAGCATTGCTACCGGGCTGCAAATACTAATTCCTGTCAAGACGAAGAACATGCTTTTTATCTCGATTTCTCACCCCCAAGGGCACTGGTCATCCTCAAACATACAGCTGAGGGAACATTAATGTTGAACTGGGGGTGGGAGCAGGCCCGATGATCCTGCCCTCGGCCCGGAGATCATGGGCAGGGAGTCGGGGGAGAAGGCTCAGGTGGGCGGCATCGCACCAGCCCCGATCCACAGGGCCTGGCCAAGTTGGGGCTCCGTCCACTGTTTTGCATCCCTATGCACGTCCGATTTTTTTCGCGCACCACTCCCACCTCATGAGGTTGAGGGGGTTCGGCATGCCACCAAAAACTATATCGAACTTCCACACACACACACACATATATAATATGTCATGCCACCTTCTGTGGCGACAGTTTGCAAGCAGCATAACAGCAAATAATCAAATATAGCATGTGTTTAAGAAGGAACTGCAGATGCTGTAAAATCGAAGATACACAAAAATGCTGGAGAAACGGCTCGAAACGTTGCCTATTTCCTTCGCTCCATAGATGCTGCTGAACCCGCTGAGTTTCTCCAGCATTTTTGTGTACAATCAAATATAGCAGTTCTGGTGTTTACAGACTACAGGTCTTGACCCGAAACGTCACCCATTCCTTCTCTCCAGCGATGCTGCCTGTCCCGATGAGTTACTCCAGTGTTTTGTGTCTATCTTCGATTTAATCCATCATCTGCAGTTCCTTCCTGCACATGTTTACATATCTGCTGTGCTAGGACAAGTAGGAATTTCATTGTTTTGTTTCGGGTACACATGATGGTAAAACATTGTTGAATTAACTACTAGTGACCTACTGTACACTAGAGAGTATCACAGTCTGGTTGCATCACTCACAGCCTGGTTCAGTTAGGGGGGAAGTCCAGGAGCGAACGACGGTCAGAAAGTGGTGGACCCTGCTGGTCCATCGCAGGTACCGACCTCCCCACCATCGAAGGGATCTACAGGAGGTACTGCCTCAAAAAGACACCCAACATCATCAAAGACCCACACACCACGCTGGCCACGCTCCCATCGTGAAGAAAGTGCAGGGGCCTGAAAACCGTGACATCCAGGATCAGGAACAGCTTCTTCTCAGCAACCATCAGGCTCTTGAACACTGCACAACACCAACATCAGCAACCGAGATCGTCGATGGACTGTGTCTTTGACCACACTACAGACTTTGATTTTGCACTACGATATAATGCGATACGATATGATAGAACTTTATTTGTCTTAGGAGGGAAATTGATGTTATGTTTAAGAAGGAACTGCAGATGCTGGAAAATCGAAGGTACACAAAAATGCTGGAGAAACTCAGCGGGTGCAGCAGCATCTATGGAGCGAAGGAGATAGGCAAACGGAAACGTTGCCTATCTCCTTCGCTCCATAGATGCTGCTGCACCCGCTGAGTTTCTCCAGCATTTTTGTGTACCTTTGATGTTATGTTTACCTCGTATTACTGTTATTAATGTATTGCATTTTTGTTGGTCATATATTTATCTGTGTGCTATAGCGCTTACAAGTCAAGTCAAGTCACTTTATGGCCAAAGTGCTTTACATTGGTGGAGGCACTAACGTTATACAACATTGTTACAGGCCTGTTAAGCTGCAGCAAGTAATATAGAATTTCCTTGTTCCATTTCCAGTACATATGACAATTAAATACGTAGAAACAAAGAACTGAAGTCTGAACAGGCCCGATGTCCTCGTCATTGTGAGGAAATACAGTGTGGGATCAGCCCAACTTGCCCACGCCGACCAACATGTCCCATCTACACTAGTCACACATCCTTTTTCTCCAGAGATGCTGCCTGACCCGTTGTGTTACGCCAGAACTTTGTGCCTAACTTTGACTATTAAACACTCTTTGCCCTCTCTCTCTCTTGAGTCTAGCCTTTGCTCTGAGTCCAGCGTTAGTGACTGATGATAGAACCCAGTCTGTCCAGACGAGTTTAACGTTACCCCCAGCCCTGAGCTGCCATCACAGCACAAACTAACGCAGAAGACAGGTGAGCCCAGCGTCAAACTGCTCAGCGCCACATAAAATGCGGTGCGTTTATCCACTGTGCTACTGGCCGTGCTTTTGTTTTATTTGATTAATTTTTTTATTAAGACACTTACGAATGCCAGAACTTGTGTGGATGTGTCCGTGTGTGTGCCAATAACCTTATGGCGCCAGCGGAAGCCAAATGCTCACAGACACTGATGTGATAAACCCCACAGTAAAATGTACACATTGAATTTTATGACCGACTGTCCATCTGGGAGTCTGGAACGTTTTTCGTTTCTGGTTCCTAACCCTTTGACCTGAGCAGAAGGCTTTTCACAAAACTCTTAAAGCAATTTTTTTTTTTTTGTGTGCGTATTTTTTTTTAAATTTCGTGGAGCTGTAAGATGATTGAGGAGAGGCTTAGAACAGCCAGGTTAATCCATGTCTGCTGCCGGTCCAATCTTTATTGCTCGTCTACCCATTCCTTCGTCTTCATTCCAGCGCCTGCATAAAGTGGACCCCCTTCCCAAGTCCCTGTGCTTTACCCCGATCAGGAACACTCATTGCAGACTTAGCCTTTCCCCTCTGTCCCTGCACCACGGTGGCGCAGCGGTAGAGTTGCTGCCCGGAGATCAGGGTTCGATCCTGACTACGGGTGCTGTCTGTACGGAGTTTGTAAGTTCTCCCCGTGACCTGCGTGGGTTTTCTCCGAGATCTTCGGTTTACTTCAAAGACGTGCAGATTTGTAGGTTCAGTCTGAAGAAGGGTTTCGGCCCGAAACGTCACCTATTTCCTTCGCTCCATAGATGCTGCTGCACCCGCTGAGTTTCTCCAGCATTTGTGTGTACCTTCGATCTTCCAGCATCTGCAGTTCCTTCTTGAACACAGGTTTGTAGGTTAATTGGCCTGGTAAATGTAAAAATAGTCCCTAGTGTGTATAGGATAGTGTTAATATGCGGGCATCGCTGGTCGGCGCGGACTCGGCGGGCCGAAGGGCCTGTTTCCGCGCTGTATCTCTAAACTAAACTAAAAGTGAAGTCCCATTCCATGCCAGCATTTATATAAGACGGTAAGGCATAGGAGCAGCATTAGGCCATTCAACCCATCAAGTCTACTCCATCAGTCAATCATGACTGCTCTGTTTTTTCTCTCTCAACCCCATTCTCCTGACTTCTCCCCGTAGCCCCTGACACCCATACTAATCAAGAACCTGTCAACCTTCGCTTTAAAAAGACCTAATGCCTTGGCCTCCACGGCCACCTGGGGTAATGAATTCCACACATCCACCACCCCCTTTGGCTGAATTTATTTATGAGCCATAGTCATTGTTGGCCAGGGGGCATAGCTACTTCCCCGCTGTTATCGAGGACCTTTCCCATCTCGGTCATTCCTTCTTCTCCCGTCTCCCATCAGGCAGAAGACACAAAAGCTTGAAACCAAACACCACCTGGTCCATTCAGATTCCCGTAGAGTACTGGAAAGTGTAAGGGTCACCACGCAACATCCACCATCAGAATAACCAGCAGAGCCAAACCTGATCAAAGAGCCTGAGGAAGGATCCTGGCCCGAATCATCACCTATCCATGTTCTCCAGAGATGCTGCCCGACCTGCATGGTACTGAATTAATTATTTGATGTGATTTGCCTCCAGTGCGGCCATGCGTGGTGGAATTTTGGGAGTGATTAATGGGAATGTGGGGAGAATGAGGTGGGATTAGTGTTAATGTTGATGCATGGGAGTTTACACATCCTGGTTGGGTCTGTTTGCGTCTCTGGGGGTGGGTAAGGTGGCAACAAGGGCACCGTATGCCGGCTGTGTGCCACAACCAGGCAGCACCTGCAATAGATTCCCTTTGATGGTGAGGAGGTAAGTATCTGCGATGAACCGGGGAGTGTCCGCCGCTCTCTGTAATCTCCTTCGTTGCTGGGGGTTCGAGTTGCTGAACCAGGCCGTGATGCAACCAGTCAATATGCTCTCTGCCATATACCCGGAGGAATTAGAGAACATATTTGTTGACGTACCGAGTCTCCACAGTCTTCTCAGGAAGTAGATGTGTTGATGGGCTTTCTTATGGTTGCACCATGGTGCTAAGCCCAGGATAGATCTTCAGGGTTGTGCACACCCAGACGTCTCCCACTTCCTCCAAATCAAAGGCGTAGCTATGGGCACTCGCATGGGCCCAGCTATACCTGCCTCTTTGTACAATCCCTATTCCAGGTGTACACTGGCCCTATCCCCGAACTCTAACTCTATCTAATGCCGCTGCTCGCCTTTTAACAGGGACTTGAAAGAGGGAGCACATATCGCCAATTCTGGCCTCCCTACACTGGCTCCCGGTGCACTTTCGAGTTCATTTTAAGATACTGTTATTTGTTTTTAAATCTCTGAATGGGCTCGCCCCGCCTTACCTCTCTGAGCTGCTCCACCCATACGCTCCTGCCCGGTCCCTCAGGTCAGCTGGTCAGCTGCTCCTGGAGGTACTGAGGTCTAGTCGGAGGCTCAGAGGGGATAGAGCCTTCTCTGTTGCTGCTCCTGCACTCTGGAACACCCTGCCGTTGCACATCAGACAGGCCCCCTCTCTGTCCATCTTCAAATCCAGTGTTAAAACACATTTGTACTCCCTGGCTTTTGACCATGCCTGAGGCTTTGCTTCTGTTTGTGGTGTTTTTGATGTTTCTTTATTTTACATGTCTTTTCCTACTATTTCTTTTGATTGTTATTTTTGGTGTGTATTAACTTTTTTGTCAATGATTAGTGATGTACAGCACTTTGTTGCAGCTATGTTTGTTTTTAAATTGCTCTATAAATAAAATTATTATTATTATCTCTGTTGTATTGACGACTGCATCAGTGCTACCTCCTGCACCCATGGGCTCATGAACTTCATTAACTTCACCACCAATTTCCATCCTGCACTCAAAAAAATATTTTTTAAAGCAGTCTGAAGAAGGGTCTCGACCCGAAACGTCACCTATTACTTTTCTCCAGACAAGTTGTCTGACCCGTTGAGTTACTCCAGCTTTTTCTGCCTATTCCCAGTAACTTGAAGCTGTTGACTCTCTCCACTGCCGTCCCATCAAGAAAGATAACTTCATGCCACCTCAGCTATCTTCTGCAGAGCCTCCCTCAAGGGCGGTACATGAGGCTGGCATTGGCCTTCTGCTTCCACCACTCCCTCAATAAAACCTTCCTAATTTTCTCTAAACACACTGTGCCTTCTGGTTTCAGACATTTTACAGTGGCGAAACATTTCCTACTCTGCACTCTTCCTACTGTGACCTCCAGATTCCAGAACAGCTTCTTCTCAGCAATCGTCAGCCTCTTGAACACTGCACAACACTAACCTCAACAACTACGATCTTCGATGGACTACGTTTTTGCACTATTATGCTACCTACTATCACGGTTACTCACTTATTGTATTATATGTTTACCTACAGTGATGGTCATGTTAAGCTGCAGCAAGTAAGAATTCAATTTGTTCCGCCGTCAGTACTTATGACAATTAAACATTCTTGTCTCTTGACCATTCACTCCTATATGTGGCCCTCATAATTGTGTACACCCCAGATACACCCCAGACACCAACCCAGGTGATCCAATGCTCCCTCCCAGCCACCAGCCAGGTGAAGCTCTTCCATCTCATCCTCAACACTTGCATAAGCTCAGCCATTCATTGTGTGTCTCCTAGCCTTATTGCTTCCGCTACATGGAGGCAGAATTAAAGGTGCCTCATCCAAAAGCCTCCATCGGTCTAAGTAACCAATCCAACTGATGGAGGAAATGTGCAAGAAAGAACTGCAGATGCTGGTTTAAATCGAAGATAGACACACAATGCTGGAGTAACTCCGCAGGCCAGGCAGCATCTGTGGAGAGAAGGAATGGGTGACGTTTCGGGTTGAGACCCTTCTTCAGACTGATGGAGGTCCTTGGTGCACACTCTGTAACAATGTACGCTGCTTCCCATCTCACATGCACATAAAGACAATAATGAATGAATGGTGGTGTCCGACATGTTTCCTTCATGGGCCTCCTCTCCCGGAGAAGGGCCGAGGGTCTTTCTGCCTTTGTGACGCACGTGCTTCTGGAAACCACCCATTGGTGCGACAGAGACAGGAGGTGTCATGGTGGAACTGCAAAGAGGAGCTGATGGATAGTCAGGTTGAGCCCCATTACCTCTTATGGGATTAGTTTAGAGATACAGCGCGGAAACAGGCCCTTCGTCCCACCAAAATCCGCGCCGACCAGTGATCCCCACACATTAATACTATCCTACACACACTAGGGACAGTGTTTTACATTTATACTAAGCCAATTAACCTACAAACCCGTCCCCATGAGTATGTGGAGACCAAGGATCTCGTAGAAAACCCACGCAGGTCGGGGAGAACGTACAAACTCCGTAAGGACAAGCACCTGTGGTCAGGATCGAACCTGGGCAGCAACTCTACTTCTGCTCCACTGTACCGGCCACTGGAGGCCAGCTGGAGGAACGCAGCAGGTCAGGCAGCATCTGTGGAGGGAAATGGACAGATGAAGTTTTGTATCAAGACTGATGGAGGAGAGGGGAGTAAGAAGACGCAAAGTGCCGGAGTAACTCTGTAGGTCGGGTAGCATCAATGGAGAACATGGGTCGGTGACATTTTAGGTCGGGATCCTTCTTCGGACATTTTACCGATCATGACCTCAGATCTTGATGTATGTTCCATTAGAACTCACGAACAAAGAGGCAAGACTTGGACCATTGTTCCACCTATACCAAAGAATACTAACAATCCCCAGCTTTATGTAGAAATGACGGACTGCAGATGCTGGTTTACATAAAAAGACACAAAGGGCCAGAATAACTCAGCGGGTCAGGCAGCATCTCAGAAGAACGTGGATAGGTGACGTTTCTGGTCGGGACCCTCCTTCGGGCTGATGGAGCAGAGGGGAGAAAGTTGTCCATTTTCCTCCAGCATATTGCTCACGACTCAAGATACCAGAGTCTACAGTCTCTGGTGCTCCCAGGATAGCCATGGTGGTTGCAACAAGCTTCCTCTTATCTACAGTGCATCTAAAAGATGGAATATATCTTGCAACCCCAAACTTTCTATCCCAATAGATTATGTTGGTGAGGGGCAACTTAAATGCAAAACAAAACATTTGGCATTCTAACCTGTATTGATTCTACGTACTAACTTTCTGCTTCCTGTGTATGAGGCCACCCAGATTCACCCTTTGAATGCTGACATTTGCTAGTTCCTGACGTTTCCAGGTCTTTGGATTCCAGGCCAGAGTAATCCAGGGCTAAAGAAAGTGCTCAAGCAACAGCATCTGGGTGAAAAACAGAAAGCCTGGATTTTACAAGTTAGGGAAGTAAAATAAAATTAAACTGCAATAGAGAAGGTTTAAAGAAGGAAACAATAAATGAAAGCCTATGTTGGCTAACGAGGGGTGATAGAGGTGACATTGTCTCATTTGTGAGAGGTAACAAAGGTTGCCTTCATTGGGTAAAGAGAGACAGAGAGAGAGAGGGGGAAAGAGGAACAAGAGCGGGGGGAGAGGGAGGGGGATAGGGGAAAAAGGGAGGGAGGGGGAGGGGAGAGGAAGGAGGAGAGAGAGGGGAGATAGAGAGAGGGGGGGAGAAAGAGAGAGAGAGAGAGAGAGGGAAAGAAAGAGAGAGGGGGAGAAAGAGAGGGGGGGAGAAAAGATAGGGGGGGGGGGGGAAGAGGGGGGAGAAAGAGGGGGGGGGGAGGGGGAGGAGAAAGGAGAGGGGGGAGAGGTGGAAAGAGAGAGAGGGAGAGAAAGAGAGAGAGGGAAAGGTGAAGAGAGGCAGTGAGTGTGGGGGGGGGGAGGGGGTGAGAATGAAAGGAGGGGACGGAGAAATAGAGAAAGGAACAGAAAGGGAGTATTAGAGAGGGATGAGGTGGCAGGAGCGAGAGAGAAAGACAAAGAGAGAGAGGAAGAATGTCAAGAAATCCCAAAGATGGAAATATATTATCAAGTTCAATTTGGCCACGGGAGCAAGATGGATGGAAGTGTGCACAAAGAAAGATTAACTGTACCTGGAGTAAGATCACTGAAAGAGAGAGGAAGAGGCAGCACCATCAGGATGCACTGAACCATTTATTTATTCATTTGAGCCTGTATTTACAAGTGCTTGCCAAGAATTAATTGAATCATGAAGCTACTGAATAAATTGAATGTTTTCATGAAAATTCAACACAAATGCCTTGTTACAGTTCATTTATCAATTCATGTTCCTGGGCTCTTGCCTCTGAGCTCCAGAAGTCTGCTCCCCGATACACAAAGGAAAAAAATAACTCTGTCTAAATAGCCTCCCCTTCCCTGCTGCACCTTCCCCTCCCCCCCCCTCCCTTCATTGACCTACTTTTCCCTCTCCCCCTCATTACCCCAACTTTCCCTCTCCCTCTCGTCACCCTACCTTTCCCTCTCCCCCTCTGTGCTCTCCCTACTCTCTCCCCCTACCCCTCCCTCTCCCCCTCCCCCTTCTCATCCTACCTCTCTCTCTCTCTCTCTCTCTCTCTCTCTCTCCCTTTCCGCACCCTACCTTCCTCTCTCCGTACATTTCCCTCTCCCCCTGCTCATCCTATCTCCCCCACTCCTTGCCCACCCTTTGCCTCTATAAACCACCCTGTGAGGGATTGGTTTGCGATGAAGTTCAGGGAATATTGTATTTGATTAACAAGACATAAACGAGAGGACGTGAGCTCAGGGTTAAAGGTTGGCCAGCAAGAGAACTTGTGGCCCCATGAAGCTGCGGATGTTGAGGTGTTCACTATATTTGTGACTGCCTTGCTTCAGGCACAACGTAGCCAAGACAATGAAGTTTAGTCAGCTGTTTGACCATGGGAGGATTTACAGTTAAGATTGAGGTAAGAAGGTTGACCTGTGAGATGAAACTAAGAATGACCCACGATCACCAGAGTTTAGAGGAGTGTTAGTTAAAAGCTCGATGACATGTGAGATAGGGATAATTTGTGCATTGCAGTAAGCACTTAGTGAGCCAAGCGGCATCTGTGGAGGGAATGGACAGGTGATGTGATGAAGGATCCCAACCTGAAACATCTGTCCATTCCATTCACAGATGCTGGCAGGCCCGCTGAGTTCCTCCAGCACCTCGTGTTTTCCTGAGAGCTCTCATTTGAACAGGTCAGGAACCATGTATCACCTGAACATGTCCTTTAACTCACCTTGTGTTACCTTTACTTTAGAGATACACCGTGGAAGCTGTCCTTTCTGAACACCGAGTCCATGATCACTCCATACACCAGCTAGTTAGTTGGTTAATTTATTAACTTAAGTTAGGTTAGAAACATAGAAACATAGAAAATAGGTGCCATTCGACCCTTCGAGCCAGCACCCATTCAATATATCATGGCTGATCATCCAGAATTAGTACCCCGTTCCTGCTTTCTCCCCATATCCCTTGATTTTGTTAGCCCTAAGAGCTATATCTAACTCTCTCTTGAATACATCCAGTGAATTGGCCTCAGTGTTAGGTTAGTTATTAAGTTAAGTTCGCACTATCCTACACGCTAGGGACAATTTACAATTTTCAGAAGTCAACCTACAAACCTGCACGGCTTGGGAGCGTGGGAGGAAACCGGAGTACCCGGAGAAAACCCACGCAGTTGCAGGGAGAACGTACAAACTGCAGCCGAGGCCAGGATCCAACCGGGGTCTCTGGCGCTGTGAGGCAGCTGCGCCACTGTTCCCTCCCACCAACGACCCCGTCTCTGTGAATCTTATTGATGCAGTGGACACGAGCATAAAATAGATTAAAGCCGGTGGAATGGGACGCGGGCACCTCACCGAAAATGAATCAATAAGCCAAGCAGTAAATGTTGGGAAAGGCTGTCTGAAGGTCATAAATGATGCCCTCCTGCAGTCTTCCATCGCTGCACAGTCAACTGGAAAAGTGAACATATTACTCCCGATCTGAACTGCGGCAGTGTTTAATGAGAAAGATCTCAAAGCCACACCACCACAGAAAATGGTTTGTGTGGAATGTTTTGTCAGCGGGTCTGAGCACATTGTTCATGCGGAGTAAATTACAGAGGAGTAAGCTGAGGAAGGGGGGGGGGGGGGGGGGGGGGTGGGATAGAGTTACTACACAGAAACAGGCCCTTCAGCCCAACGAGTCCACGCCAGCCATCCATCATCCGTTCATTCTATTTCTACATGATCCCACTTTCTCATCCACTCCCCACACACACAGGGGCAATTAACCGACCAGCCCACACGTCTTTGGGATGTGGGAGGAAACCGGAGCACCCGGATGAAACCAACGAGGTCAGGGGGAAAAGATGCGAACTCCACACAAACAGCACCCGAGCTCAGGATCGAACGCGGGTCCCTGGCGCTGTGAAGCAGTGGGTCTACCAGCTGTGTCGCTGTGGCGCCCTAAGGGGAGGGGAGGACGAAGGCGATGGCAAGAATCAGATGGAACCCCAGCTTCTGGCCATAGGGATGAAGAGTGAGCCAGGCTGTGGCTGGCACTGTCTCTCGGACTGCCTGGGCAAGATGGATGTACAGGGATGGGAAAGACGGCACTATTTGTACCGAGATTGCACATTCATGTGACCGCACGAGTTTTCTCTGGGGGCTCCGGTTTTCTCCCACATCCCAAAGACGTGCGGGTTTGTAGGATAAATGGCTTCGGTAAAAACACTGTAAAATTTCCCCCAGTGTGTAGGCTAGTGCTGGTGTACGGAGTGATCGCTGGTCGGCGTGGACTCGGTGGGCCGAAGGTCCTGTTTCCACGCGGTATCTCTAAAGTTTTAGATGGGGCACCTGCCTTGGGCAACATGGATGAGTTGGGCCGAATAACCTGTTTCTGTGCTGTGTGAATTCTTTATCACTCTATGACATTCCTCACTCCCCTCCATTGAGTCTGTCCAAAGCAAGCGCTGTCTGCGGAGGGCGCTCAGCATCGTCAAGGACTGCTCTCACCCCAACCACAGTCTGTTTAACCTCCTACCATCCGGGAGGCGCTACAGGTCTCTCCTTTGCCGGACCAGCAGGTCCAGGAACAGCTTCTTCCCTGCGACTGTTACATTACTCAAACACTGTACCTCGGTGATTCACAATCACCCCCCCCCCCCCCCCCCCTCCGCGAATGTTGGAAGAAGGCGGCCACAGCCACAGCGCTCCCTTGCCGCACGGCGACCCGGTGCTTCCCACCAGGAAAACAATAATTGCACTACTATGACTGTATGCACGTAAATATATATATTTATTGCTCATATTCTATGTCGCTCTTCTGGGGAGATGCTAACTGCATTTCGTTGTCTCTGTACTGTACTGTACACTGCACAATGACAATAAAGTTTGAATCTGAATCTGAATCTGAATCTGACTCAGTTGGGGTTTAGAACTATATCTGTTATTTGAGTTGCAAACAGGTCAGAGTTAAAGCCACCACTCCCCTCAATCTTCAAACACGGACACAAGCTATTGTGTGAGGGGTTGCCTGGGTGGATGGTAAGGACTGTTTCGCTCACTTGGAGAATCCAGCACCAGGATACATAACCTCAGTTTAAAGGGCAATAGAAAGCTGAGCTGAGGAAAACCTTTGCTCCCATCAGTCAGGCAACGCAGAATCCAGCATGCTTCTTTAGTTTAGAAGTGCTGGAGTAGCTCAACGGGTCAGGCAGTATCTCTGGAGAGAAAGGATGGATGGATGACGTTTCGGGACAAGATCGTTCTTGAGTTCTGAAGAAGGATTCCTTCAGCAGGGATCCTTTCAAACAATTTCGTTTTGAGATACAGCGCAGAAACAGGCCCTTCAGCCCATCGAGTCCGTGCCGACCAGCGATCACCCCGTAGGCTAGCACATTAGGGACAATTTACAATTTTATTAATTCCAAATGAACCAAAAAAACTGAACGAGTGTGGGAGGAAACAGGAGCGCCCGGAGAAAACCCACGAGGTCACATGGAGAAGGTACAAACTCCATACAGACAGCACACGTAGTCAGGATCGAACCTGGGTCTCTGGCGCTGTGAGGCAGCAACTCTACTGCTGCGCCACTGTCGCCCTTCTCTTCTCTTCTCAGGGAGCTCTGGTTGTTTAGTCTTGTGTTTATTCATGCCCGAGATCGATACATTTTTGGATGCTAAAACATTCAATATTCGAGTGGGAAGTGGAGTTGAAATTCAGTATCAACTGTAGTTTCACTCAACAGCAGAGGATGCCCGAGGGGATGCATGGTTTATACCTGCTCTGACTTCTTAGGATACAGTTTGAGCCATCCATCCCTCCACGGAGGACATTAGAGGAATCCAGCACATCCTTCATGTTTGACCAAAGTTTGCACTAGTTCAACTGAATTGCCTTCTGCATGGTGTCATAAAAGCAAATCAATTATATTCAACTATGCAGTGTTTTGCTAGTTTATTTATTTGCTATGTGCTGTGATATAACTCTGCTGGTCGTACGTTTCCTAAAACAGGTTTTCCTGGCTGGAGCAATAACACATAGACATATGGAACCAAGTAACCGCAGATGCTGGTGTGCAGAAAAAAAAGACACAAAGTGCTGGAGTAACGCTGCAGGTCAGACAGAGTCTGGGGAGAACATGGACAGGCGACGTATCGGGTCGGGACCCTTCTTCAGACTGATTGTATTGGGGGGGGTGGGGGGGGAGAGGAAGCTGGAAGAGAGGTGGCGGTGGGATGGAGCCTGGAAAGTGGTAACACTGAGAGACGGGTTCACTTGCATTGTTCGGGATCCAGAGGGTTCATTATTTCTCCTGTACTGGAACTGCCGTTGATTCATTCTTTTCAGAGACAGCGAGTGTTTGTAGGATTTGTAGGGCAGTGCAACATTGCCCAGGCATGAAAGCCAGCTGATAAATCTGACATGCCTTAACTGGATAACATTTTGCTGGGACTCGTGGGCCTGAACTATAGGGGGAGCTTGAGCAGGCTTGGCCTCTATTCCTTGGAGTGCAGGGGGGTGAGGGATGATCTTACAGAGGTGAATAGATCAGGTAGATGCACAGAGTAGGGAAATTGAGAACCAGAGGACATAGATTTAAAGTGAGGGCAGGAAAGATTTAATAGGAACCTGAGGGGTATCTTTTTCACACAAAGGGTGGTGGGTGTATGGAATGAGCTGCCAGAGGAGGTAGTTGAGGCAGGTACTATCACAACGTTTAAGAAGCATTTGGACAGGTACATGGATATGACAGGTCTATGGAGATATGGCCCAAACGCAGGCACGTGGGGCTAGTGTAGGTGAGGCATGTTGGTTGGTGTGGACATGTTGGGCCAAATGGCATGTTTCCATGCTGTTGGACCCTATTTGCCCATGAGACTAACAGAGGCCATTGGCAACTGTGACCCTCTGACCATGTGTCTCCAATGTGGAACGTTACCTCGTTTTCTCTCTCCCCAGATGCTGCCTGACCTGCTGAGTCTTTCCAGCATTTCCTGTTTTTATCCCAGTAAAACAATCCGCTTTATCCGTACAGGTATCAGAGGTTATGGGGAGAAGGCAGGAAAATGGGGTTAGGAGGGAGAGATAGATCAGCCATGATTAGATGGCGGAGTAGACTTGATGGGTCAAATGGCCTAATTCTGCTCCTATCATATGATCTTAATCTAATTTCTCATTAACCCTGCAAATATTTTCCACTCGCTCCCTTCCCACTTTCCTTTTGGTCTGTTTCTGTTTTACCCACATGTAATGCATTCCCAATAAACACCATTCGCTGCACAACAGAATTTACCTCACAACGGCATATGTCTTTTCCCTTCTCTTGTAACAGTGACCTTACTTCATAAGTACTTTAGTAGGTGTAGAGTGCTTTGTGATATTTTCAGAAGTGCCATAGAATTATGAGACTTTTTTTATTTTTAATGCAGCCAAACCACACCATCACTCGCTGTTCTGCAACATCATCAAGGATGTCGTAAGGGACAGTTAAAATCTGTGATTACCTCCCTCCTAAATTGGCAAACAGGTTTTCCCGATGTTGGGGGAGTCCAGAACCAGGGTTTACAGTGTAAGAATAAGGGGTAGGCCTTTTAGGACTGAGATGAAGGGAATCAAGGGATATGGGGAGAAGGCAGGCACGGGGTATTGATTGGGGACGATCAGCCATGATCACAATGAATGGCGGTGCTGGCTCGAAGAGCCAAATGGCCTCCTCCTGCACCTATTTTCTATGTTTCTATGAGGAAAAACGTTTTCACCCAGAGAGTTGTGAATCTGTGGAATTCTCTGCCACAGAAGACAGTGGAGGCCAATTCACTGGATGTTTTCAAGAGATTTAGCTCTTAGGACTAACGGAATCAAGGGATATGGGGAAAAAGCAGGAACTGGATACTGATTTCGAATAATTAGCCATGATTATATTGAATGGTGGTGCTGGCTCGAAGAGCAGAATGGCCCCTCCAACACCTATTTTGTATGTTTCGATGTTTCCTTATATCTAACTTTTATACATCAATTCATGATTTATCCAAACACATTTGTTGTCTTTAAGAACTGATTCACCTATTTCATAAACATCATTGCCTTGCTCAGCCCCTCTACATTGCTCATTGTTGGCTGAGATTAAATCTCCAGTGTGTTACGTTTGACCACTGGGTAGATTTTTCAGAACCTTGACCTTTTTTCTCTGAACCGCCTTGCATTCTCACACAATTTGGAGGTCAAGACCTTTATTCGTTCTTGTTTATTTTAAGAATGAAGAGTCAATAGCATAGTTTTATAGTGAGAGGGTCAAAGTTTAAAGGAGATGTGCGGGGCATTTTTTTTATACAGGTGGGGGTGAGTGCCTGGAACCCGCTGCCAGGGGTGGCGGTGGAGGCGGGTGTGCGATTGCAGTGTTTACCAGGCTTTTAGACATGCACATGTATATGCAGGGAATTGAGGGATATGGATAACATGCAGGCAGAGGAGATTAATTTAGAAACATAGAAACAAAGAAATTAGGTGCAGGAGTAGGCCATTCGGCCCTTCGAGCCTGCACCTCCATTCAATATGCTCATGGCTGATCATCCAACTCAGTATCCTGTACCTGCCTTCTCTCCATACCCCCTGATCCCCTTAGCCACAAGGGCCACATCTAACTCCCTCTTAAATATAGCCAATGAACTGGCCTCAACTACCCTCTGTGGCAGAGAGTTCCAGATATTCACCACTCTCTGTGTGAAAAAAGTTTTTCTCATCTCGGTTTTAAAGTATTTTCCCCTTATCCTTAATCTGTGACCCCTTGTCCTGGACTTCCCCAACATCGGGAACAATCTTCCTGCATCTAGCCTGTCCAACCCCTTAAGAAAATTGTAAGTTTCTATAAGATCCCCTCTCAATCTCCTAAATTCTAGCGAGTATAAACCAAGTCTATCCAGTCTTTCTTCATAAGACAGTCCTGACATCCCAGGAATCAGTCTGGTGAACCTTCTCTGCACTCCCTCTAATCTCCATTTAACCTGACATCATGTTCATTCACCATGGTCATTGTGAGCTGAAGGGCCTGTTCTACTACTGTACTTGATTGATCGAAAGATATAGCATGGAAACAGGCACTTCAGCCCACTCAGACCATCGATAGTTATGACCCCTTATACATAGTTACGATAGTTATTTATAGTTAAGATCCATTCACATTAGTTCTATGTTATCCCACTTTTTGCATCCACTGCCTACACACTATGGGCCATTTACAGAGGGACAATTAACCTACAAACCAGCACGCCTTTACTATGTTCTATATTCCAAGAGTCAAGAGTGTTTAGTTGTCATATTTATCATCAATGGAACAATAAAATTCTTACTTGCTGCAGCTTAACAGGCCCATAAATGTAATATCACGTAGATGCATGTATGATAATCAATGACAATAAATTAATAACTGGAGTACTAGGTAACCATAATAGTTTCCATTTATAAATACGCTGAATGACAAAGATCCCAGGACTCCAATGATTTGCGCTAAAGGTTTCCAATTAGAACACTTACCACTGTGAGCTACGATGGTTTGTTATTTACAACAACTTACAATATACTCATTTATCTAACGAGATTTCACTTCTAACCGCACGTCCCTCGTGAGGGATTTTATCAAATGCTTTCTGAAAGTCGAGATATCCAATAGAAGCCTTTTAATCATCATCCCCAATTCTATTACAGCCTGAAAGAATTCAGTTCAGATCATTAGATATGGCCTTGCTCGTCTAAAGAGCCGACAATGCTGGAAATCTTCTACAAGGGATGAGACTAGAACATAGAACGTAAAAGAGTCCAGCACAAGTTCAGGCTCTTTGGCCCACAATGTCCGTGCCGAATACAATGCCAAGTTAAACTAATTCCTTCTGCTTCAACGTGATCTATATCCGTCCATTCGCTACATATCAATGTGCCCATCTGACGATGGTCAAAGGGCAATGGTTTCTTTGTTGTCACGTGTGCCAGGTACAATGAAATACATTTTTTGCAAACATTTCAGCAAGACTACCCCAGTACGTGGGGTACCATTTTGGCACCATTCTACAGTCCCAGCTTCAGCTGGCCACTAAGACCCGTTGCAGCCATCACCTCCATTTTGGTCGTCCCGCGATCTGATGTCCCACTCCACGCCCAGCCGTCTCTAGCCCTTGCCCCATGAGGGGGTGGGGGGCTCCTGCAGTCGAGCTTGAGGATGCAGAAGGAAAGACCCCCGCCCCCCGGATCCGCTCCCTTTGTCCAGAGCCCACCGCCGTCGCCCATCAACTCCTCTCCTGAATCGACTGGGCAGCACGGAAATGAAATCTTTTCACAAAAACCTTTTCACCCAGAGAGTTGTGAATCTGTGGAATTCTCTGCCACAGAAGGCAGTGGAGGCCAATTCATTGGATGTTTTCAAGAGTCAGATTTAGCTCTTAGGGATACCGGAATCAGGGGATATGGGGAGAAGGCAGGAATGGGGTACTGATTCTGGATGATCAGCCACGATCATATTGAATGGCGGTGCTGCCTTGAAGGGCCAAATGGCCTATTCCTGCAAATACTTTCCATGTTCTATGTTTCTATGTTTACCTCACTGCACATGACAATAATAAACTGTTCACAACCTGAAAGCTGGAAAAATGAACAGATGTTCATCACAAAAAATTCTATTGACTTCAGCGCCTGTTTCTTTTCTCAGGGAGCTGAAAACCGTGTCCCAAGTGGAGCTAATACTTTTGATTTCAATTAATTTGCAAAATTCAACCCTCAGTTTCCATTGTCAAGGTACAGGATTCTGAATGTTCTTCATCTGGTTTCTAGTCTTTATAATTCTCATGTGCTATATTGGCTACCATTCTGCTCCCAGCCTGAAGAAGGGTCCCCACCCAAAACATCTCCTATCCATGTTCTCCAGAGATGCTGCCTGACCCATTGAGTTACTCCAGCACTTTGTGTCTTTTCAGCTCTTGTCTAACATCAGTGACAACTGATTTAACCAGTAATTAATGCTATTAATTATTAGCATTAATTATTAGTTATTAATGCTATTGTTGCTCGTGAGCTGCAGGTTGTCTTTGATGTGGCCATAGTCAGCAAGGCTCAAAGATAACAGTCGCCGGTCAATTCCCGCAAGAGATGCTGCTGCCTGACCCGCCGAGTTCCCCCAGCGCTCTGCATTGTACACAAGGTTCCAGCATCAGTAGTTTCTTGTGTGTTCAAAACCAACACAGTTGGGATCAAAACAAGACACAAAGTGCCGGAGTAACTCACTGGGTCAGGCAGCATCTCTGGAGAATGAGCCGCTGAGTTACTCCAGCTTTTTTGTGTCTATCTCTAGAGAACTTGGATAGGTGACATTTCAGGTCTGGATCCATCTTCAAACTGGTGTGGGTGGGGCGGGGAGAAGCTGGAGGTGAGATGGGAGTGGGACAAAGCATGGTAAGTGATAGTGGGTACAGGCGAGGAAGGGGGTGGGGGTGGGGGAGGTGGGATTGATAGGTAGATGGTTGGGTAAAGGCCAGAGGTGAAAAGACAACAAGGGTGGGATAAGGATTTACTGCGACAAGAGACGTGAAATGTGAAGCCAGAGGAAGAAATATATATGGAAGTGGATGGGGGAATTGGGTGTGGGGTGGGGATGGGGGGGGATCAGATTTGGCTTGGAGTTGGGGAAGGGGGGGGGGGGGGCGAAGGTTGGCAATAGTCGATCGGTTGTCCGCTTTAATGTCGAGACTGTTACCTTTCCGTCGAACAGCGGGAGGGGGGGGGACAAGTGACTAAATGCCAAATGGTGGTCTTCCTCCTGTGGACACCTAAAAATCAATGCCCCCGTCAGGCTAAGCATTCGGAAGTGTTTTGCTGAGGAATAATAATGCGGCCCAGTGCATCTGTACGTTCAGCTGGCAGCCTCATTATTACCCCGCATGTATTTCTTCACCCACTGAGATACGGGGTGGGGGGTGTTGATGGAGGCTGTCACGTGGTAACTTCACACAGACAGTGGCAGTGGAAGGGCCGCCCGCCCGAGTTTGCTCTGGTCCCTGCTCGTTGCTGCCTCCTCACATCCTCACGTTCAAACCACAGCAGCTGTGATGATTTCATTTACATGTTAATAACCTAAAGGCCTGCACAAACCGCAGAATAAATGCTTTTTATTACACGCGTATCTGTTCCAATGCAGCTTGAATGAAAACTCTGGTAATTAATTGTTTTAAGCGATTCTATTAAAAACTGTCTGGCAGCAATCTGTGCTGAATGTTGAATATTTATAGAAGCCTGAACAAGAGCAGAGAAGCAGTGTGAAGAAACACCACCCATCGCCCCACTTCATTCTCTTAAAGCTGGATGGCATTTTGCACAAACCTTCCCTCATGCAACCTAGCCAGACATGCAGCCATTTTAACGGGGGGGGGGAGACACAAAGTGCTGGAGTAACTCAGCGTCTGGTCAGGCGGCATCTCTGGAGAACATGGATAGGCGACGTTTAGGGTTGGGACCCTTCTGCAGACTGATTGAAGGGTGGGGAGGGGATGGAAAGCTGGAAGAGACCAGAGGCAGGACTAAGCCTGGCAGGTAACTGGTGGGTACAGGTAGGCAGACGGTTGGACAAAGGCCACAGATGTAAAAACAGAAGGTGTGAGACAAAAGGAATGGAGAGTTGCAAATTATGAAGTTAGAGGAAGGAATGTAGGTGGAAGGGGACTGGGAAAGGAGAAATAGGTGCAGGTATATGGTGGGACACAGAGTTGGGGGGGGGGGGGGGGGGGGCTTTAGGGTGGGAAGAAGAGAGAGAGGTGGATGGGCCACCAACTGTATATCAACATCTCCCCTTATCTGTACCAACCATTACATCACTTTTCACTTTCAGTGTAATTACTTTCCACATTCATTCATTATTTCCGTCTGTTCTCCGGCTTCTGAATGGTTCTTCCATGAGTTAGAGTACTGTCCGATTCACCTCTATCCCATTGTGGACATTGGACCTTGTCTGTGGAACTGATGCGCTACAGTGCTGAACATATTCTGAACTCTGTATCTCCTCCTTTGCTCCACCTATTGTACCTGAGATTGAATTGATTGATTCAGGGACATGCAAGGAGCAAGGCCGGTTTGAGGAGAGGGACCGGGGTTCTGGTCAACCGCGCCCGCAAGGTCGGCTGCGGGAGGCGGCCCCAGGTCACAAAGGTGGACAGTTCGCGGGTTGATCCTGCCATCCAAGGAAGGCGACAACTGGAGGCCTTGTAGCAGCCTGGGGCTCGCCTAGATCAGGAGCCGCATGTAAGACCTAGAATGCAGAATGGTGCCAAAACTCTAGCACGTGGGCTCAGTGGACTATTCCTGCACATTTTGTGAATCAGGGAATTGTGCTTCGGTCAGACAATACTCTACTGGACTGTACGTCAGAAAATAATTTCAATGTGTGTTTGCACCAAATGTGACAATAAAGAGCCATTGAACCATTGACTTAGAGAGCCAGCATGGAACGGAGGTGGGCTGACAAGCCTCCCATTCAGTCATAGGGAAATGTAAGTCACTGTGCACATCCCACCTCACCAGGAAATCAGAACGGAAGTGGAGATGAACGGGTCCAAGACTCCTTATGGGCTGTGCCCTCCTGAGAGGAGTGTGTTTGGGATGAGTGGAGGAGGGAGGGGGATGGGGGGGGGGGGCAAAACGAGGGGAGGGGAGGGGAATGGAAGGAAGGGGTGGCAAAACGAGGTGAGGGGAGGGGGGGATGGAGAGGGAGACTGGAAAGGAGGGGGGGAGGGGATGGCAGGGGAGGAGGGGAGGCGAGAGGATGGGGAGGGAAAGAGGGGGAGAGGAGAGTAGGGAGAGAGGGAGTAGGGGAGGATGGGAGAGGGAGGGGGAGTGGGTGAGAGGGGGGGGATGGGAGAGGAGGGAAGGGGTGGGGAGGGGAGGGGAAGGGTGGGGGAGGGGAGGGGAGGGGGAGAGAGCGAGTGGAGGGGAGGAAAAGAGGGGAGGGGAGATGAGGGGAGGGAGAGAGGAGGGGGGCAGGGGAGGAGGGGGGGGGAAGAAGAGAGGGGAGAGAGGAAGGGGAGAGGAGGGGGAGGAGGAGGGAGGGGAGTGTGAGGAAGGGGAGGGGAGTGGAGGGGAGGGGAGGGGAGGGGAGAAGAGGATAGGTGGGGAGGGGAGGGGAGGGGAGGGGAGAGGGGAGAGGAAGGGAGAGGAGGGGAGGGAGAGAGGAAGTGAGGGAGTGGAGGGAAGAGGGTGGGCGGAGGGGAGGGGAGGGGAGGGAGAGGAGGGGGGGGGGAGGGTGAGAGGGGAGGAGAGGAGAGGATGGGAGCAGAGGGGAGGGCAGGGGAGCTGGTGTTTAATCATGGAAACCAGGTGCAGAGGGGAGAGTGGAAGTGACTGAATGGATGTGAGCTGGGGAAGAGCAGAGCACACAGCGGTCAAGTCTGCAGCACCATAAACATCCAGACAGCGCTATTGATTTTGTAATTTGTCGATAATATGATGTAGTTGAAGGAATGCCAGGACTAAACTCATATAATTTATACAAGATATACGACTGGGTCCTCTCTCCAGGGACCAGCTGCAAGCTCACCAGTTGGAGGATTCATCAATAGGGTGAGTGAGGCGGGAGGAGGGGGGGGGTGCCAGGAGATGACGTGCTTCAGTCACGTCGGTGGTGCTCTCCATCATGTGTAGGAAGGAACTGCAGATGCGGGTTTACACCCGAGATAGACACAAAATGCTGGAGTAACTCAGCGGGACAGGCAGCATCTCTGGAGAGAAGGAATGGGTGACGTTTCGGGTTGAGATCCTCTCTTCAATGTCTGTGTTGAACATGATGCTAAGTTACATTGAAATTCTGCCTGCACGTGATCCATATCCCTCTATTCCCTGCATATGCACGTGCCTATCCAAAAGCCTCTTAAACGCCACTATCGTATCTGCCTCCACCACCACCCCTGGCAGCACCTTCCAGGCACCCACCACTCTCTGTGTTGAAAAACTTGCCCCACTCAACTCATTATTTTGCGGAGAAGGCAGGAGAATGGGATTAGGAGGGAGAGATCGATCAGCCATGATTGAATGGTGGAGTAGACTTGATGGGCTGAATGGCCTAATTCTGATCCCTAATGATCTTAGAACCTATTTAACTTTGCCCCTCTCAGCTTAAAGCTATGCCCTCTGGTCTTTGGCATTTCCACCCTGGGCAAACAGTTCTGGCCACCTACCCTATCTATGCCTCTCACAATTGCACAGAGTTCTCAGGTACTCTCCTCTCTGCTCAGACCTCACGCTGCTGGGAAGAAGTAATTGAATTCCTCACGGAGCAAGTGCTTGAAGCAAGAGAGGCCTACGGCTTTGGCTTAACAAGTGAAACCCCCACCGTGGGAAATTCCTCCATAATTAGAGACTTGGAGAACGGGCATTCAAGATGCAGGCCTCCCTCCCCATCCATCATACAGTGGGAAGTCAGAAAGGAAGTCAACGAGAAAGGGCTTGAGGAGTCAAACTCTGCTTCATAACGATGGGACAAAGCACCTGGGAATGTTTAGAAAGCTCTCTCGGTGGGAAGGGAAGTGCCTGAGATCTCCATGCTGTGAGGGATATGAGGGATATGGGCGGCACAGCGGTAGAATTGCTGCCTTACAGCAAAAATGCAGCACCGGAGACCCCAGGTTCAATCCCGACTGCTGCCGCTGTCTGTACGGAGTTTGTACGTTCTTCCCGTAACCTGCGTGGGTTTTCTCCGGGATCTTCAGTTTCCTCACACATTCAAGAGAGAGCTAGATAGGGCTCTTAAAAATAGCGGAGTCAGGGGATACGGGGAGAAGGCAGGAACGGGGTACTGATTAGGGATGATCAGCCTTGATCACATTGAATGGCAGTGCTGGCTCGAATGGCCGAATGGCCTACTCCTGCACCTATTGTCTATTGTCTATTGCAAAGACGTACAAGTTTGTTGGTTAATTGGCTTGATAAATGTAAAAATTGTCCAACGTCCAGTATAGTCCCTGGTGGATTCTTCGGAAGGTAGAAGGACGAGAAGGACGAGGAGCTTTTGTGCTCCTCTCCACATTTCCTTTCCTTGTTCCTTCCCTCCCGAGACCCAACCTTTGATCTCACCGTCTCATCCCTTAAAAAAGAAACAAATAGCACAAAAGGTCACCTTCCTTCTCTCCAGGGATGCTGCCTGACCTGCTGAGTTACTCCAGTTTTTTGTGCCTATCTTCGGTTTAAAGGATCATCTGCAGTTCCTTCCTGAACAAATAGCGGCATCTGCCTGAAATGGAGCAAAGGGGATGGGATGGACGGTGCAGAGGGATGTGGAGAGGGCAGGGGTGCCTCAGGTTGAGTGGTAAGACTTGTTAACTTCGCCTGCCAATGGAGTACCCAGCGCAGCACAGTGGCGCAGCTGGTAGAACCGCTGCCTCACAGCGCCAGAGACCCGGGTTCGATCCTGACATTTTGGGTTGAAACCCTTCTTCAGGCTTCTTCAGAGTCTGAAGAAAAGTCATGAACCGAAACATCACCCATCCTTTTTCTCCAGAGATGCTGCCTGAACAGCTGAGTTATCCCGGCACTTTGTATCTATCTAAAATGTTGGGGAACTCAGCGGGTCAGGCAGCATCCGTGGAGGGAATGTGCAGATGACATTCTGGATCAGGACTCTTCTTCAGACTCCGAAGGGTCTAGACGCGAAACATTACCTATTCCCTTTCTCCAGAAATGCTGCCTGACCCGCTGAGTAATTCCAGCTTTTTGTGTCTATCCACTTTGGGGAATCTTGGCCCAGGGTTGCAGCATCTACAGTTTCTTATGCCTCCAAACATGTTGGTCCAGTGGTCTGGGATATGCAAGCAGATCAGACTGGGGTAGGACAGCAGCCTCTTGGCCTGAAGTACATGCCTGGACCAGATGGGCTTTTACAACAATCTGGTAGCTTTGTGGTCAGTTTGATCCAAGTTTATTTAATTAACAAGAATTTAAATTCCCCCATCTGTTATGGTGGGATTCAAACCCATGTGTCTGGGACTGTGGCCGGGCCCTGGGGTACTAGTCTGCTAGTTTAACCATTGTAATACTTTACCCTCCTCGGGTACACTCGCTTTATTTGAATGAGTTTTTGTCTGCAAATGATTCCGCCTCCATTGTTAAGGGGTTGTCCCACTGTACGAGATAATTCAAAAGCTCTCCCAAGTTTAAAAAAAAAATCAAACTTGTGGTAAGTGGCAAGACTTGTGAGACAAGAGGACTGAAGAGTTGCGAATTATGAAGCCAGAGAAAGGAATATAAATGGAGGGGGAGGGCTAGGGGATAAATAGTTGTGAGTCCAGTTGAGGCAGATGGGAGGGGGGAGGAGAGAGAGGGCATTTGGGGGGAGGGGGACGAGAGAAAAAGGTAAGGAGAAAGGGGAGGGGAGGAAGAGAGGCGTGTGGGAAAAAGGGAAGGAGAGGAGGAAAGTGGGGAGAAAGGGGAGGGGGGAGGTGTGGGGAGGGGGAAGAGAGAAGGGTGGTGTGCGTAGAGAGGGGGAAGAGAGAGAGGGATGTGGGGAGAAAGGGAAGGGGGAGAGAGAGGGGGAATGTGAGAAAAACGTGGAAAGTGTTTTGTTTTCCTTGATTGGCTCGACACACCCATGACTTAGTGCGTTCACCACTGCCATTAATCCCCGGTGGAAAGCACTGTGGCGGGAAAACTAGTGTCATTGCCCCACCGACCGGCAGGAAAACCTTGCCCACCGTGGCCCCGCTCCTTCTGCACACAGTTGTGGTGATGAGGACAGGCACCGCTGCTTGTGTGAATCCAAGGTCCTGGAACCCAGAGGGTAGGAAAGAGTAGGAAGGAACTGCAGATATCAGTTTAAACCGAAGATAGACACAAAAAGCTGGAGTAACTCAGCGGGACAGGCAGCATCTCTGGAGAGAGGGAATGGGTGATGTTTTGGGTCTAGACCCTTCTTTAGTTTGAACGTCACGGGAAAGGGAAACAAAAGATATAGATGATGATGTAGAGAGATAAAGAACAATGAATGAAAGATAAGCAAAAAAAAAACTATGAAAAAGGAAAGAGGGTCATTGTTAGCTGTTTGTTGGGTGATAACGAGAAGCTGGTGCAACTTGGGTGGGGGAGGGATGGAGAGAGAGGGAATGGCGGGGTTATTTGAAGTTAGTGAACTCAATATTCACACCACTGGGCTGTAAACTGCCCAAAACGAAATAGGAGATGCTGTTCCTGCAACTTGTGCAGAAAGGAACTGCAGATGCTTTCCGAACTGGGTGGAGTGGAAGCGGAGCTGGAAGAGTGAGGCCCAAGGAAACGGTGAGAAAATGCACGTGGCTGTGGTAGCAAATACGGGTTAGAACATGGTCGTGGAGTCGGAGAGCAGGAGGAATCACACAGGGTCTAGCGGTGAGGGAGGGTCTCACAGAACTCCCTTCGGGGAGAGGAGAAAAACCTCTTTAAAATAGATAGACACAAAAAGCTGGAGTAACTCAGCGGGACAGACAGCATCTCCGGAGCGGAGGAATGGGTGACGTTTCTGGTCAAGTCCCTTCTTCGGATGCAAAACGTCACCCATTCCGTCTCTCCGGAAATGCTACCTGTCCCGCTGAGTTACACCAGCTTTTTGTGTCTATCTTCATTTTAAACCAGCATCTGTAGTTCCTCCTTACACATACCTCTTTAAAGTAGGCATACCTTGAGGAGATTTCGCAGTGGAACAAAGTGTGTAGAAACGAACTGTAGATGACTCTGAAGAAACTGACAAAGAATCCCGACCTGAAACGTCACCTGTACCTTTTTCTCCAGAGGTGCTACCTGACCCGCTGAGTTACTCCAGCACTTTTGGAACCCAGGGCAGTGAGAAAGTTCCCATGCATCTACTTTTATTAATATTATTTTATTATGCGTTGACATTTATTTATGATAATAATGTAATTGTACATCTTTGTACAACATTTAAGACATGTTTTGTTTTGGAGTTCTGCCAATGTAACTGGAAGCGAGTAAAGTCCCAGAAATTGTAAAACTTTTTTATCATGCCAAACTTCTGCTGGGAAAACATGCAAGAAGCTCTAGTGCAGAACTGACTTCCAAGTGCTCGCTCAGTAAAAGTACAGGAGGTTGAGGAGATTAGGAATGTGGCCATACACCCCCATTGAACCTCTGCAGATGTACGGTGCAGAGCATACTGACTGGTTGCATCCCGCGTTGGTTCAGTAACTCGGACGCCCAGGGACAAAGGAGATGACAGAGAGTGGTGGACACCATAGTCGTTTGGTGTCCACCTCATGCACATCTCATGCACTGGCCTCCCCCAACATTGAATGGATCTACAGGCGACACTGCCTCAAAAATGCATCCAACATAATCAAAGACCCCTCACCACCCTGGCCACGCTCTCATCTCGCTGCTACCATCGGGAAGGAGATGCAGGAGTCTGAAAACCGTGACCTCCAGGTTCAGGAACTGCTTCTTCCCAGCAACCGCCAAGCTCTTCAACACTGGACAACATCAACCTCAGCGACTGTGATCTTCTATGTGCTGTGTCTTTGGTCACACTGCAGACTATGATTTTGCACTATTATGTTTGCCTCGTATTACTGTTATTAAGTTATTGTATTATCGACGATCATATATTTGCCTGTGTTTAATAATGTTTACAGGCCTATTAAGCTGCAGCAAGTAAGAATTTCATTGCAGGAGTCTTGGAAGGATGTAAACGTCAAAACTAACCCCTCCAGAACCTCATCCACCCATGCCCATCCACCTGCTGCTTCTTATTTATCTGCCCATCTATGTACAAGTTTGGAGACACTGGGAACTGCAGATTCTGGAATCTCGAGCAAAACACAAAGTGCTGGAGTTCTATCGCATTGTAATCTGTGCAGGGAACGTTGGACTGGCAACGTTTTGGGTTGGGACCCTACTTCAGAGTGGAAGTAGAGTATAATACCCTGCATTGCATATTTCCATCATCGACCCGAGAGGGTGGTCCATTGTGGGCTCCTTGGCCATCGGTGCCGGCCCTGATTTGTTCTTTGTGCGTTTTCATAAAGGGCCCACTTAGGCTATTTTTTAGGCGACTACAGGCGGCTAGGCTGTCGCCACATGGTTGCCGGGGTGTCGCCTGTATGGTCGTGAGTATTCTCCTCAGTCGCCCAGAGTCGTAGCGTGTGTCTGGTCGCTGCTGGATTTTCAACATGTTCAAACATTTTCGGCGCCAATGAGCGTAGCTTGCCTTCTCCTGATGCAGGCGCAGTTGTAGGTTGTTGCCAGGTGACGTAGGTTGGCGCCGGTGCGGACTCCGGTGAATTCCATTGGCGACTACCTACGTCAACCTACGTCAACCAGCGACAGGTACCAGTGGCTGAATTGTCTTCAGTTGTCGCCGACAGGGTCATAGCTTGTCGCGAGTTGGTTGACTTTGGTTGTCGCCTGTGTGGTCTAGGTGTGGTCGTAGGTGGACGTCCTAATGGGTGGCTGGTTGTCGGTAGCTTGCCGAAGCTTGACGTCGACTAGGTGGTAGTTTGTTGTAGCTTGCCGTAGACAGTCGCCGTTTTTTCGCTGACGTTCTGCGACTATGACAGTCGCCGGCAGTCGCCTAAAAAATCGCCTAGGTGGGACAGGCCCTTAACTCTACTGTTTCCATCTCCCCTGACTCAGTCTGAAGAAGGGTCTCAACCAAAAAAACGCCACCTGTTTTTTTTTTCTCTAGAGATGCTGCCTGATCCGCTGAGTTACTCAGCCACATTGTGTCTTGTCTTCGAGAGATCTTTGTCCCAGTTGCAGAACCTTATTTGTGAGGAAGGAGGCCATTTGGCCCACTGTGTCTCTGCAACCTCTACTGTGCAATCTTGCACCCTCCAAGTAGCTATTCAAGCTCAGAGGCTTTCCATTGCCAGCAGTTGATTACCACTTTACGGAGTAAATGAGCGTCTAGGCTCAATACCCTGGCTCCGACTAGGCACAGTATGACTCTCTCTTGGATGAACAGAAATTAATGGGTTTCTGAGACGATTTTATGAGTTTTGAAGGACGGAATAACGTATAATTGTGCCGTCTTTAAACGCGGTTTCACACATATACGTGGTGCTGTGCCTCAGCCCTGATTACTTTGTGAATGTGAAAGGACTCACAGGACCCACAGCTATTCCAATTTAGTTGGTCACATATCGGGAGTAAATAGTTTCAGATTTAGTTTTTTTCGGTCAGCTTCACAGACAGTTCAGCATCGGCACGTTCCGTTCCCAAGAGACCAGGGTTCTTCAATTCCCTGAGCCAGCGCGTACGCAAACGTACCTTTTAAATTCACAAAGTCAAAGCAAAACAGCAGAGAGAGAATGCCGGCAATAAATAAATTAAGCGGTTTTAAAAGCACTAATTATATGGTAATTGCAGCGCGTTTGATCTCCCTCTTTTTGGGAAGGTCGCAAATAAATTACAGGGTAAACACAAACGAGTGGTGTTGAACTGATGGTTAAATCGGGACTTTAACAGTGGCAGGCAGACGGTGATAAAGTGAAAGCTGTCAATAAGACCACCCACAGGGCCATTAAAGGGGATCTTTACTCAGCACTCTGCACTTGACAGACTTGTAAATGCAAATAACATCTGCAACAGTTGCCCATCCCCTTAGCTTTTTTTAAGCATTCCCAAATTCAGGATTTTCAATTGCCGAGCTAGTGTAGCAAGTGACTTGTGATTACACTCACCACTGGTGGAACACAAAATGAGATTTATTACATCTTCCATAGACACAGAATGCTGGAGTAACTCAGCGGGGCAGACAGCACCACTGGAGAGAAGGAATGGGTGATGTTCAGAGTCGAGACCCTTCTTATGTGGAGAGGGAGATGCAGAGATAAGGAAGTGTATAGTGCGAAAATAGGACAAAGGGAACGGAGATCAAGGAAAATGTAGAATAGATCATTGTTAGCTGGGAGAAGATAAACAACAAAGCAAACAGAGATAAAATGTTTAAGAAGGAACTGCAGATGCTGGAGAAATGGAAGGTAGATAAAAATGCTGGAGAAACTCAGCGGGTGAGGCAGCATCAATGGAGCGAAGGAATAGGTGACGTTTCGGGTCGAGACCATTCTTCAGACTATAAAATGTAGTTAGAGACTACAGTCAGACTGGCCGGAGAGAATGGGGAAGGGGGAGGAATGGAGAGAGCAGGTAAGCAAGGATTACTTGAAGTTAGAGAAACCAATGTTCATACCGCTGGGGTGTAAGCTACCCAAGCGAAATGTGAGGTGCTGTTCCTCCAATTTGCGCTGGGCCTCACACTGACATTGGAGGAGGCCCAGGACAGAAAGGTCAGTGTGGGCCAATGGGAGGGGGAGTTAAAGTGTTTAACAACCGGTAATGATTACATCTTATCTGGTGTAGGACACATAGTTTTGGCTGTAAACCAACATAGCACTGGAGGAAGATGGACACAAAAAGCCAGAGTAACTCAGCAGGTCAGGCAGCATCTCTGGGGAGAAAGGAATATGTGACATTTCGGGACGAGACCCTTCCTCAGACACTGGAGGAGGTCAGTTGTGAAGGGAATGGACCGACGATGTTTCACCCCTCTTCTTCTCTCTTTACCTGACACCCTTTACGCCTCCAGCCTTTGTCACTTACTCCGCCCATCCACCAATAAAGCTCCCCTCGCCTGTATCCATCTATCATTCGCCAGGCTTTGTCCCATCCCCGCCACCCATTTCCTGCTTTACACCTCCTACACCAATCAGTTGATTGAAGAAGGGTCCTGACCCGAAATGTCACCAGTCCATTCCCTCTACAGAGGCTGCCTAACCCGCTGAGTTCCTCCAGGACTTAGTGTTTTGCTCATGACCCCTGCATCTGCAGTCTCTTGTTTAGTTTCATTCAGTTTCGAGATACAGCACAGAAACAGGTAATTTAGCCCACCGAGTCAGCGCCGACCAGCGGTCCCCGCACACTAGTACTATCCTTCACACTGGGGATGATTTATAATCTTTACGGAAGCTGATTAACTAACAAACCTGTGCGACTCAGGAGTGTGGGAGGAAACCAGAGCACTCGGGGAAAACACACGCGGTCACAGAGGGAAAGGACAAACTCCATAAAGACAGCACCCGTGGTCAGGATCAAATGCGGATCTCTAGCGCTACAAGGCAGCAACTCTACCACATGCGCCACCTTGCCACCCATGTGTCTTTTTATTAGCTGTTAATCAGTTTGTGTTACCAAGGCCGTCTGTCTGAAGATGTTCTTGCAGTCGACATTTTATTATATGCCTTTATTAGATTTTATTATTTTATTTCACAAGACAAGATCATAAGTGATAGGAGTAGAATCAGGCCATTTAGCCCATCAAGTCTACTCCACCATTCAATCATGGCTGATCTATCCCTCCCTCCCAACCCCATTCTCCCCTTGACCTTCAAGGTTCGGAAATTTGGAGTAGGAGTTCAAGTCGATGGAGAGTGAAAATCTGTTTTACTTCAATTTCACCCCACCTCACCTGGTTCCAGCAAACACCTGCCAGTCT